>NC_090444.1:478624419-478859419 GCF_031143425.1 Pleurodeles waltl
TTGAACTTGCATCTTTGCAGTGAAAAGCTTCAGTGATCACCTAACAAAGGCACTAGATATGCATTTGCATGGTGAATAGCTTTTAGAGAGACTAATCATGGGTTAGGAAGCCAAGTTAGTGGGACAAATCCATAATCTAGTGTATTTTCTTAGGAATATATAGAGTTCCATTTTCCTTGGCACCTTAATTTGATAAATGGATCCCTGTGCAGAACTTTTATGTAGGCCCCAATATGGATCCTTTTGTCTTGTGTGATACCCAAAATATTTGCCTTTTTAATCACGTCCGGGAAAATCCTGAAGTCCTCGATAGAGATAAACCAAGATATAATAGAGAATTTTTCCTGGTATCAAGATAGCAATTGGAATTCAGTTTTCAACAAATTGAGAGAGTTTATTTAGCATTATCTAACATTATCCAGGAATTGATTCTGTCAAGGTATTTTATGAGGAAAAACACTTCCCCAACAGAGTGTTTCCTAGATAAACCCAGGTGCCATGATCATACTGGTGGTTAATACCAACAACATTAGGTTGTTCACTGTTGGTTTCAAGTACAGGTTGAAGATCAAGTATGGAAGCTTGTGGTACACTGTGTCGTGGGGTATGTAGGAGAGCAGTGAGCACTATTATGGATTTTATTTTTCCAGTTCCAAAGCTATCGTGAGAACCACTTCATCACTGGGTCCTGAAATCCCAGGGTGTTCCTCAGTCCATCAGGAAGAATGTAATGATTGAAAGTGTTGAATGCAGTGGAGAGATGATGTAAGACATGGAGGCGTACTGTTTAATAAGTTGAAAGGAACATCAGCCGTGGGAAAGGTAGTGATACATGTGATTTAACTGGCCTAAAGACACACAAGTCATTTTCTTTCCAAATAACTTATATTTGTTTTTTCACATAGCAGAAAAATAGCATTGCATTAATGGAACAAAGAAAGTAAAAGACAAAATAAATAGCACAACCCCCACTCTCCCATTTCCCCCTCAGATCCCATCCTATTGATCCTCTATATTTATTTGTAGACATATTCAAACCTCTCTGAGTGACCATAATACTTATCGCCTCAAATAGAAATCATCCTCAAGGCTTCTTTTCTGTCTTCTGGATGAGCATTAATTGCAATGATCATAGGGATCTCAGCTAGGCCATTGTAATCTAGTGTGCCGTAAGATTGTCTATTAACGCCCCCCAACTTTGATCGTATGTGTGAGAAGTTCTGTAAATCAGATGTTAGATTCTCCTTTGCCAATAGAGACCACAACTTGTTTGTCTATTCCTACTTGTTCGGGACTACTGCCAACTTCCATTTTTGTGTGAGTAGCTATTTAGCTGCTAATATCATTTTGCTCACTATGCACCAATCTTTGTCAGCAATTTACAGCCTGCTAGCAGGAGAAGGAGCAAAATCGTTGTGAGTTCAGGTTTCAGCGAGTAGTCCAGTACTCCCCTGATGTGACTTAAGATCTTTTTCCAATACGTTTGTAGCGCTGAGCAGGGCCACCACACATGGATCCCGTCCACTATTTGTCCACAACCCCGCCAACATAGGCTTGTGTCTGTAAACATGTTCTGCAACTTTTTTGAGGTGTACTGCCATAGTTTCAAATATTAATAACATGGATTCCTTATTCTGTACACTTCTACACAACATTGGGATGTCTGCCCACAAGTTTTCCCATTTCCTTTATGGTATTCCCTTTCCAGGATACTTTCCTATCTCCGCATAACTGTCCATCCAACAGATGGGCTCTAGCCATGAGAACTCAAAACATTCTGGAGATGATACTCTTAAGTGAAGTATAATTTGGGAATGTTTCCCATTCTGTCAGGTCCCTAGTGACCGACACCTTATGAATCGGGTAAAATGTCCAATGCCTTAGTTGCCAGTACCCCATTCTATCTGGTTTCATCCATTCAGGCTCTTATTTGGATCGCTTGAAGGTTTTGTTCGCCCTCCCTTTCAAAGAGGTCCGTTCGCTATACCTCCACCCTCTGTCTTCATTTTTTCATTATCTCTTGGTATTCCCAGAGTGAAATTAGAGTTCCTCAATAAGGGGGTGAAGGTGGATGGTAATGTTATAAGGTGTGTCTTTTTAGTGTTGTGGCCGTGTCCAGCCTTATATTTCTTTTGATAATTTATTTATAAGGTGACACGTATAGGTTACAATGTCACAGAAAGAGAGTACCAGGAGTAGTTCAACCCCACACACACTCCCGTTTGAGTCAGAAACTGTGCAACCACAAACTGTGTGGTGGATTTAGTAGAGAGAAAGGGACTGGCATGACACTATAATGTGTGTGAGACCACCTAGTCCGTAAAAGGAACTCCCTCTCACGCACAGCCATTTCTTACACCCTAATCTAAGCTGGAGATTATGCGCCAATATAGCACAATTTGAACAGGGCCAAAGAGTCCCTTTCTCTCTACTAAATCCCCCACACCGTTTTGGACACGTATAGTGTAACCATCAATTACACTTAGAGGTCAACACTAATCTTTGGTCTCAGATATGAGTGAGATACCATCCTAACAATCAACATCAATAAGATCAAATCAATAAACATTAAGTTCAAGCATTTATTGCCCTTTAGATTAACAATGCTAAAATCATGTAAATCAAAAGCAAGACCAAATGATACAAGTACAAAAATGATACAGGCTGACCAAATCTTCTAAAGAATCTTAACCTAGACAGTATTTATCATTAGACATTCAAGAACCACCATGCAGAATAACAACAATAACTAATGAATGATAGACACAGAATACGTTTAGTTATCGCAGATACATTTGTTTACAATCAATTTTATGAACAGTCGAATTTAGATTGTGGCATCTTTAACTAATACTCTAACTTGATATGCATGTTTGGGCTTCATGCAAAAAGAAAAGAAGACTCAACTTAATTTGGAAAACATCTGACAATGGCACTAACCAAAAATAACGGTTGGGTTTTCTAGAGAGAGAAAACTTAAAAATCTACAAGAAAGACAAATGCACATTTGGTTATACCTCTCCTAAATGGATAAGCAAGAAGCCATGTCTTCATCAGTGGAGCATCGTCTGGTCTTCTTCATTGGGCAATGTCGTAAAAGGGAACAGTTCAGTAGTGTTTGGCCTTAATGCATCTGAACTGTCAATGGCAGAAAGCCAAAGACACATCACATCAAGCACTAGCAGAGTATATGAAAATCCGAACTAACATTACCTCAGTTTTGCTATATTAAATCCCTAGAAAGCAACTAACTAACTTTCTATTGTTCAGTCTATGGGGTGGTTTAAGTTAGAGCCAATTAGCTTTTCTCCACGTTTCAGAAGTATCTTTTCTTCATTTTCTGCATTCATGATTGGCTCATCTTCTGACACTGCAGTCACCAGTTTCTGCAGTAGAATACAATTGTTGCAGGTTATAGATGAGCACTGAAGACTGTTGTCCCTATACACACATTATCTCATCTCAGGAAGACAGACACATGTTATAACATAATAACATAACATTTCTACAATAAGCAAGTCACACAGGATGCTTAGAGAAACCTCTTTTGCAGAGTTAACATTTTTAAACATTGCCTCTGGAACATTACTAAACTGTGAAGCCTTTTTAAAACCATTACTAAAACATGAAGAATAAAACATTTCATAATATTTAGACTGTTAATTTTTATAGTACATATTAATATTCATGTTTCAGTACATTTAATTATGAATAGACAAAATACATTTTCTTTTAACAGTTATTATGTCAAACCACATTGTGGGGGTCATTACGACCTCGGCGGTCTTTTGAAAAGACCGCCGAGGCCGCGGGAGACAGAATACCGCCATTGCCGGCGGTATTCCTGTCTCCCTATTATGACATTTCAGCTGGGCCAGCGGACGGTAACAGTGTTACCGTCCACTGGCTCAGCGGAAATGTCACATCAACATTGCAGCCGGCTCGTAATAGAGCCAGTGGCAATGCTGATGTGCAGCGGGTGCAGTAGCACTTCGGGCAGTGAAATGCGCGACGGGGCTATGCCTGGGGGCCCCTGCACTGCCCATGCCAAGGTCCCCTTACCGCCGGCCTTTCAATGGCGGTGTGTACCGTCACGGACAGACCGGCGGTCGAGGACTCATAATCCCCAGGACAGACGGAATCCTGGCAGGAAAATGGAGGGGCCGGCGGTATGGCCGTGGCAATTCCGCCACGGTCATAATTGCTGGCGGAACACCGCCAGCCTGTTGGCGGTGTTACCGCCAACATACCGCCGGCCGCCAGGGTCGTAATGACCCCCTGTGTCTGATACCAGAGTGATCATATTTTCCAAAATACATGTTTTCAGCTTAACTTTTTAATACATGTTATTTCATTTTATTCTAATGACACAATTTTTATTAATAATGTTTGTACTCCAACAGTGTCCCTGTACCACATTTCCATTGTGAGATCTAGGATCTCAGATAAATAACAGATTGCTTGTCTCTCTGTTTTTGCCAGCCAGGTAGGATCCCAGGGTGCTTTTCCCCACTGCCACCCTATCCATGTAGTTTCAATGTCTCTCTGATTCCCTAATAGACCATTCGAATAGGCTCTTCAGTGGTGAGGCATTATAATATAGTTTGATATGTGGTAGACACGGCTCTCCTGATTTCTGTGTGGTATTTGGAACTCTCACAAGAACCTTGTGTTTTAACCAGCCCAGATGAAAGCATCAGTTGCTGTCTATAGGTCTGTCAAGTCTACATTGGGGATTTTCACAGAAGGTGCCTGGAAAAGGTATAGACGTCTACACAGGGCATTCATTTTGATTGCTGGCACTCTACCTGGCCATAAAATGTATACATGCTGCTACTTCACCAGGACTGCCTTTATGTGTTAATAAGCTTAGGGTAGTTTTTCCTATATAATGTGCATATTTTGGTGTAAAATATACTCTAGGGTATTTAATTTTATTCTTTGCCCACCTAATTTGTCTAGTTATTATCTGATCCCCCTCCTGAGGTGCCAAGCTAATCCCCATTGCTTCTGTTTTTGCTTTGAATTCCTGACCAGGAGCTGCATCTGCAGAGGAAGCTTGAGGCCACTGGCAGAAAGGCACACAGGTCCTTCAACATTAATAGGATATCATCTGCAAATAAATCAATCTTGAGGACCTCCTCACTGAATCTCATTCCCTCTTTCTATGAGTGTCGTCTAGTATACGCTGCCAGCGCTTCCACTATCAGTATAAATAATAGCAGGGATAAAGGGACATCCTTGATGTGTTCCTCGGGTCAAACCAAAAAGATCTGAGCTGTTTCCGTTGCCCAGCACCCTTGCCCTCGGTCTCTGGCAGTTGGCAGCTATCCATTTTTGCATGCTGGGTCCCAAACCTAAGCGTGTTGGGTCCCAATCTTATTTCTTCCAGAACCCTAAACAGAAAGCCCCAGCTCACCCTATTGAGTGTTTTTTTTGCATCTGTTGATAGGAGCAAAAAAATTGAGCTTATGAAAGCTAGACTTCAAGTGCAGGGCCCTGCAGATATTATTCACAGTCTGTTGATTAACACAGATCCCGATTGATCAGGGTGTATCAGGTAAAGTACATGTGGGGCTAAATGATTCGCCAGCACCTTGGTGTAAATCTATATATCCGAATTCAGTAGTGTTACAGGGAGGAAAAAGCTACACTGTTCTGCTGGTTTCCCCTCTTTTTGATTTAGGGAAACTTTGAGTTACAGTATCAGACTGGAGGCAGGAATTTAACACTTGTACAGGTTTCAGACCAGCTCTGGGCTATGTTTGGAAGAAACAAAAAATGGTTTTGTTAACCCATCAGGTCCCAGAGATTTGTTAGGAGGAAGGTCCCTGATTGCTTTCCCGATTTCCTCCTGGGTTATTTACATTACTTATGCTTTGCTGTTTGCCGTCGTCAAATTTGGTAAGGCAGCGGCCACTACTGAGTGTATTTCCATCATATCGGACCCTTCTGATGTATAGAGGGTTGTATAATAGTTAAAAATGTGTTCGTTTTCGTCTTCTCCTCTATTCTCTCTCACAATGGGAACCTGTCAGTGCCAGAATGCAGGTGGCCACTGTCGTTCCTCTGGGTCTGTTAACAGGAGACTATTTTATTAGTTTTTTGTAAAAAAAATCTGTTTTAGGAATAACACATTTTTTGCTGTTGGAAGTAAATTCAGCTTCCCTCTCGATTTAGTCACCCTCTCCAGTGCTATTATGGATTTGCCAACATCTGTTTATGCTCCATTTCCGCTGTCACTGTTTTAGCAATCAGGGACACTTTTCTTAATGTATTTCCCCATCTAATGCGTGCCTTTTCTGATATGCACTGAGCTAATTTTAATGGTTTCAGTGCATCCCATAATGTGTGTGGGCATGCACCCCTTCTCATTCTCATCAACAAAGTGTTTGACATGTCTCTAGTTGCCTGATCAGTTACCTTATCCCAGAACATCGATTTAGCAGATCTCCAGAGTGCCATTCTTCCGCGATCCCGTACATATTCTCCCTCCCATAAGACAATCTACTGGTCAGAGATTGTGCATGGGCCATTCACAGTGGTTAATTCGTAAATAAAAACGTGCCGGAGCCCAAAGCCCTCCTCTGAAGCAAGCACCTGCTGCAGTTAATTAAATGTGCAAGCACTGAATACTGAGGCAGTGAAAAGCTTAAACCATCTCAGGCCTCTTTAATCCATTTTCAGGCACTCCCTGCACCTTCAGCTCACTCTTGCAGCTTTTTACTTTCTCCCTTTGTGCCACTTTTTCGTTTTTCTCTTCCTCCGCCTTTCCCATATGTATCTTTTGCTCACAGTAAATGCCTGTTGCAGAAAACTAAGTGCTGGTGCTCCACACCGGGAACTACTGTCTCAAATGAAGCACTGGCCATACGTTCTATCTCTTGTCCTTTCCACCCAGGCCTGCATACCCCACTCTAACTGTATCCTCGAATAGGAACTGTACACGTGGGAGTTCTCCTCTTTCATTGGGCATCTATCTCGCCATATTTCAAGTAGCCCCATATTTCCCAGTTTTGCAGCAAATGAGGTGACTTTGCATTTTGTAGGAAACACCTGTGGCGTCTGTCTTGTTCTGCGTTAGGGGCAATATTAAAATCTCCCACCCACAGTGGATACGTTGATTCCATGCTTCTGTTTTAGTATGAAGATATTCTACGAAATTGTCTTTTGCTGTGTTCGGGTGTAGACATCTAAGCCTCTACTCTGATACTTGCCTGATATGTAAAGGAATCCTCCCTCTCGTCCATCCCTAACTTTGATTGGATTTTCTAATTGGAGGTCCCTCAGGATCCCAATCATAAAAAGAAACATTGAGGTGAAAAGAGTGTAGGGTAAAATATATGTTTCATGGGGTGAGTATCTGACAATCTCAAGTGGGTCTCTTGTGGGCAAATGATGTCTGGACTGTTCTCTCCGATATCCTTTCATATCTTGTGTCTCTTAACTAGAGAGTTCACTCCCCTGACATTCCATGATAATATTTTAAGCATCAAGGATGTTCAAGTTCTATGCGACTGCATGCTGAGAGTGGTAATCTCGTTTCCTCTGTATGAATTCTTGAAATCTCTATATTTGTTATGGGACCTGTTTCATGATTCCCTTTCTAACCAGCTCTGTTAGAAATGGGGCAAGTGGATACACTTGCCAAGTCGAATTTGCAGTTAAGATATGCACACACAGACACTGCAGTGGCAGGTCTGAACCATGTTTACAGGGCCACTAATGTGGGTGGCACAACCAGTGCTGCAGGCCCACTAGTAGCATTTGATTTACAGGCCCTGTGCACCTCTAGTGCACTGTACTAGGGACTTACCAGTAAATCATATATGCCAATCATGAAAAGCCAATTACATACAAATTTTATTCAGGAGCACTTGCTCTTTAGCACTGGATTGCAGTGGTAAAGTGCCCAGAGTAACACAAATAGCGAAAACAGAGTCCAGCACACATCAACAACCTGGGAAACAGAGGCAAAATGTTAGGGGAGACCACGCCAAGGATGAAAAGTCTAACTCGTGTCCCTCCCCATCTGAAAGTGGGGAGTAACGTCCCAGCCTCATGGGAGTTCTAATCACTAAGGCGCAAGAATCTGGACAGACCATCAGCATTGGTGTGTTCTGTGACAGCTTGGTATTCCACCAAAAAGTCCATCCCCTGTGGGGAAATGGACCACCTCAACAGTTTTGGATTCTCATCCCTCATCTGCATTAACCATCTGAGGGGCCTGTGGTCGGTCTGAACCCGGAAGTGAGTCCCAAACAAGTAGGGTCTTAGCTTCCTCAGCTCCCAGACCACAGCAAAAGCTTCACGCTCTATGGCACTCCACCTACATTCCCTGGGAAGAGACCTCCTGCTAATGAAGGCTACAGATTGATCTAGGCCCTCTTCATTAAGCTGTGAGAGTACTGCTCTAATACCATGCTCTGAGGTGTCTGTTTGCACAACATACTCCTTGGAGTAGTCAGGTGCCTTCAGCACAGGTGCTCTGCACATGGCAGCCTTCAGAGCATCAAAAGCCATCTGGCAAGACTCAGTCCAGATCACCTTGCTGGGCTGCTTTTTGGATGTCAACTCAGTCAAGGGAGCAACAATTGTTCCATACTCCTTGACAAACCTCCTATAGTAACCTGTGAGACCTAAAAAGACTCTCACTGCAGTCTAGGTCTTGGGAGGCTCCCAAGCCAGAATTCTATCAATCTTTGGCTGTAGGGGTGCCATCTGGTCACTCCCCACCTGGTGTCCCAAGTTGTGAGAAAGTAGCCTCTTTCTAGCATGGTTACCCCCACTTTTGGCCTGTTTGTGAGTGTGTGTCAGTGTGCTTTTACTGTGTCACTGGGATCCTGCTAGCCAGGACCCCAGTGCTCATAGTTTGTGGCCTAATGTGTATGCCTGTGTAGTGCCTAACTGTGTCATTGAGGCTCTGCTAACCAGAACCTCAGTGCTTTTGCTCTCTCTGCTTTTAAATTTGTCACTGTAGGCCAGTGACTTAATTTACCAATTTCAATTGGCATACTGGACCCCCCTTATAAATCCTTAGTATATGGTACCTAGGTACCCAGGGCATTGGGGTTCCAGGAGATCCATATGGGCTGCAGCATTTCTTTTCCCACCCATAGGGAGCTCAGACTAACCCTTACACAGGACTGCCATTGCAGCCTGCGTGAAATAGTGCACACACTATTTCACAGCCATTTTCACTGCACTTAGGTAATTTAAAAGTCACCTATATGTCTAACCTTCACTTGCTGAAGGCTAGGTACAAAGTTACTAAGTGTGAGGGCACCCTTGCACTAGCAGAGGTGCCCCCACATAGTTCGGGGCCATTTCCCCGGACTTTGTGAGTGCAGGGACACCATTACACGCGTGCACTACATTTAGGTCAATACCTATATGTAGCTTTACAATGGTAACTCCAAATATGGCCATGTAACATGTTTAAGATCATTACATTGTCCGCCCCTTCCAAATCTGGTATTGGGGAGCCAATTCCATGCATCCTGGGGCCTCCACCATGGACCCCCAGTACTGCCAAACAGCTCTCTGAGGCTTGCACTACAGCTACAGCTGCTGCCACCTCACAGACAGGGTTCTGCCCTCCTGGGGTCTGGGAAGCCCAGTCCCAGGAAGGCAGAACAAAGCATTTCCTCTGAGAGCAGGGTGTTACACCCTCTCCCTTTGGAAATAGGTGTTACAGGCTGGGGAGGTGTAGCCTCCCCCAGCCTCTGGAAATGCTTTGAATGGCACAGATGGAGCCCTCCTTGCATAAACCAGTCTACACCGGTTCAGGGACCTCTTCTCCCCTGCTCTGGTGGGAAACTGGACAAAGGAAAGGGGAGTGAGCACTCCCCTGTCCATCACCACCCCAGGGGTGGTGCCCAGAGCTCCTCCAGTGTGTCCCAGACTTAAGCCATCTTGCTTTGCAAGGTGTGGGGGCACTCTGGAGGGCTCTGAGTGGCCAGTGCCACCAGGTGACATCAGAGACCCCTCCTGATAGTTCCATAGCCGATAAGGAAGCCAATCCCCCTCTCAGGGCTATTTAGGGTCTCTCCTGTGGGTTCTCTTCAGATTCTGCTTGCAAGTTTCCTTCAGGAATCCTCTGCAGCAACTTCATACTCTTCTGACCTCGGATCAACCGCAGCCTGCTCCATGAAATGCTGTAACTGCAACAAAGTGTCTACAAGATAAACCTTTCTTCAGCAACCTCAGCTCCAAGTCAGCAACTGCACCTGTTTCTACATGTGCATGCTCTGGGGACTCCCTGTCTTCATCCTGCACCAGAAGGACCGAAGAAATCTCCCGTGGAGTGACAGTCACTCCCCTGCTCCAAGCAAGCACCTTCCAAGGCGACGACCGGTACCCTGGGACTCCTCTCACAGCAACGAGCGTGCTCCTAAGGACACAGAGGGTGGACATCATCGACATAGACTGTCGTGATGTCCTGCTGACGCAATTTGGAGGAGGTAAGACTTTGCCTTCCCTGAGAGCAACGGTACCCGTGTACTGCGTCTTCTTCGCCTCCTGAGGCCTCTGTGCACTCTTTGCAAAATTCCTTCGTGCACAGCCTGGCCCAGGTTCCCAGCACTCCATCCTGCGACGCACAACTCGCTGAGTTGTTCTCCGACGGCGTGGGACCTTCTATTGTTGTGCTGCATTAACTGCGTTTTGCACCTCCTTTGAACCCGGATCCTGTGACTCCTGGGAGTGCTGGCTTGTATCCTGAGGGCTCTTTAAAGTGCTGAGAGCCCCCTCTTCCTCCTCACACAGAGTTCAGGCCCCCAGGTCCCTCCTGGGTCCATCCAGCACATTTTGATGCAAAATGCACTTTTGTCGTAGCCAAGGCTTGTTGGCGCCTTCCAACACGAAATCTCGTCTGCACTGATCTTCACGCCGTGGGACATCTTTTACATCCTGTTGGAACCCGCTGGCATCTTCCTAGGGTGCATTTCTGCAGTCTTCGACTAACCAGGGACTCTTCTTTTGCAACCTCTTCTGGGTTGGCAGGGGCTCCTGTCCTTCCTGGAACTTCTTTCGACTTCTGGACTTGGTCCCCTTCCTTTGCAGGTCTTCAGGTCAAATAATCCAGCAGTTGTTCTTTGCAGACTTGGTTGGCTGCTGCAAAATCCCCAAAACGAGGTGCAGTGTGTCCTAAGGAAACTTGCAGGACTTTACTCCTGCTTTTCTGGGCTCTGGGGTGGGGTAATTTATTTACCTTTACAGTATTCTTACTCTCCTAGTAATTCTGCACACACTACACTTGTCTAGGGGGGAATTTGTGATTCACATTCCACTTTTTCAGTATATGGTTTGTGTTCCCCCTAGACCTATTTTCTTCTATTGCATTCTATAGGATTTCCTACTGTTTGCATTGTTCTATGACTATTTACTTGTCTAATTTTGGTGTCTAGTGTATATATTGTGTATAATACTTACCTCCAGAAGGAGTATTGTCTCTAAGATATTTTTGGTACTGTCTCACCCCAATAAATACCTTTATTTTTGGTAACACTGAGTATTGTCTTTACTTGTGTATAAGTACTGTGTAACTATAAGTGGTATTGCATGAGCTTTCCATGTCTCCTAGTTCATCCTAAACTGCTCTGCTGTAGCTACCTCCATCAGCCTAAGCTGCTAGAACACTACTACTTCACTAATAAGGGATAACTGGACCTGGTATAAGGTGTAAGTACCCAAGGTACCCACTTCAAACCAGGCCAGCCCCCTACACAAGTACACCACAGAACCCTGCCCTATTTGGCACGTACTTGCCTTAATAGTGAGGCCTGCCTTTTGCTGGTCCGCCAACACTTTACAGAGATGTTGCAAGTGTTCCTCCCATGTGGAACTTTAGACAACAATGTCATCCAGGTAGGCAACACTGAACTCATCCAGCCCCTTTAACCCCTGGTTGACCAACCTCTGAAAGGTGGCAGAGGCATTTTTCATCCCAAATGGCATCACCTTAAACTGAAAGTGCCCATCTGGGGTAGAAAATGCAGACCTCTCCTTGGCCCCCTCAGTCAAGGCAATCTGCCAGTACCCAGACGTTACATCAAACTTGCTGAGGTATTTGGCAGCTCCGAACCGATCTATGAGCTCATCAGCTCGGGGCATGGGGCAGGTGTCAGTTTTAGTGACCACATTGAGACCTCGGTAGTCCACTCAGAACCGAAGTTATAGGGTGGCACCAGGAGCAGCAGCCTTTGGGACCAAAACCACAGGGCTGGCCCAAGGACTGCTGGAATGCTCAATAACCTCTACGGTGAACATCCTGGATGCCTCACCCTTGATGCTAGCCCTGACCTTGTCAGTCACCCTATAAACATTTTGTTTAATGGATGTACTGTCCCCAGTGTCCACATCATGTGTGCACAAGTGTGTGACCGCTGGGATCAAGGAAAACAGTGAGGCGAACTGTCCCAACACCTGGCGACAGTCCCTCTGCTGCTCTGCAGTCAGGGAGGGGGAGAGGATCACTCACTCCACAGAACCATCTTTTTCTCCTGCAGATAGAAGGTCAGGAAGAGGCTCACTCTCCTCCTCCATCCCGTCATCTGTCGCTAGGAGCATGGACAACTCTGTCTGCTCAAAGTGTGGCTTGAGCCGGTTAACATGCAGGACCCTTAAAGGGTTCCTGGGAGTCTGCAAGTTCACCAGGTAGGTGACTTCACCCTTGCGCTCCACCACCTCAAATGGCCCAGTCCACTTGTCCTGGAGTGCCCTAGGCTCCACGGTGCCATCACCCACACTTTTTATCCAGGTTGAAACTCAACCAAAGTGGCATTCTGGTCATACCAGCATTTGATATCCCCCTGGCTTTAATTCTAGGTTCTCCTGTGCGAGCAGGCAGTCAGAGCCAGCATGTAGCTGAATACATCCTGGGCGGTTTACTAGGAGCTTTTTCCAAAGCCTCCTTGACCAGACTTAAATGTCCCCTTGCAGGGCAGCCTTAGATCAGCTCAAAGGGACTAAACCAAAGTCCCTTTTGAGGCACCTCCCTGTAAGCGAACAGAAAGCATGGCAAGAGGACGTCCCACTTCCACCTCAAGGGCTCTGACAGGCCTATAATCATGCCTTTCAAGGTGTGGTTGAATCTCTCAACCAGACCATTACTTTGGGGGTGGTAAGGTGTGGTGAACCTATACGTTACCCCACACACCTTCCACAAGGACTTCATATAAGTAGATATGAAGTTGGTACCCCTATAAGATACCACTTCCTTGGGGAACCCCATGCCGGTAAAAACTCCCATCAATGCACAGCCCACCACAGGGGCAGCGATTGATCTTAAAGAAATGGCTTCTGGGTACCGGGTGGCATGGTCTGCCAAGACAAGGATAAACCTGTTGTCCATTTCTGTGTTGGGATCTAGAGGCCCCACAATGTCAATGCCAACCCTTTCAAAGGGGGTGCTGACAACAGGAAAAGGCTGGAGGGGAGCTTTGCATTTCCCCCGACTCTTGCCACTTGCCTGACAAGTTGGTCAAGACCTACAATGAGCATCAGAGTGCCTGCACATTTGGGGTCAATAGAAGCGGGTGACAAGCCGCTGAAAGGTCTTGTCCTGCCCCAAATGACCAGCTAAAGGCACATCATGAGCCAGACCCAGTAAGAAGGCCCTGAAGCACTGGGGTACCACCAGCACACGGGCTGACTCAGGCACCTTAGGCTCGCTATATAGGAGGCCATCCCCCCAGTAAGTCAGATGTGATCCAGGCTCCTTGCCAGACCACTGGTCTGCAGCCTACTGCCACAAACCCTCCACAGAATGCCTCCTTGATGGGCCCCCCTTCCTGCTGCCACTTTGACAACTCAGGGACCTCACCCGGTCCAGCCACCTGTTCCACTGTAGGCTCCAGGGCCTCCCCCTCAGGTTAAGCCTCCTCCTGGGCCGTGGGAACTTCTGCGGCTGGTTTCCAGCGCCCCTTGCCCTTCCTCCTCCTGGCAGACACCTGGGCCCCTCTTTAAGGCTCCAGGGTCTCCGTATCACCCTGACGGGCTGCCATAGACCTGGTGGAGACGCATACCCACCCAGACAGACAGACCCAACATCTCCTAGTGTGACCTGTGTTCCACCTCCTTCCGAGGGGAATCCTCCAGGTAACTGCCAAGCAAACAATCTACAGGCATGGTTGGACTCACAGCTACATTCAAGGAACCTGAGACTACACCCCCCTCCATTCAAAGGGAACCTGCGCCACTCTCCACAGGCGCTCTGAGTTGTCTACTGCAACTACTTGGTGGAGTACCCAAGGATCTATCTACTCTTAGACACCAGGTGACTCCTCACTGTAGTCACACTGGCTCCTGTGTCTCTCAGAGCCTCCAACCTTTGTCTATTTATGGTCACCCACTGCCTGTACTTAGTGTTCTCAGGCACTAGTGTTCTCTGGACCAACTCACTGTCCCCTAGTGAGACAAGGGTCATCTCAGCTGGCTCTCATCCACCTGGAACCAACTCCTCCCCAAGCGCTACACTAGCCAAACCCTGGGACTGCGCACCAGTGGGTGCTGGTGTACTCTTGGCGCATTTGGGCCCACCCCCCCTCACATGACCCACCTGGTCACATGCCTAGCACTTATGTGGGGGACCCCCTGCCACATGTTTCCCTTTGGAGAACCATGGCTGCTTCTCACTGGGGGGCTGGGAATCCTTACCCTGGGAATCAGATTGGGGCCCTTTAGAGAACGCCCCCTGTTTACCATCCCCCCCTTTTTTTTCTGAGAGTCCCTGCCCACCCTTGGCGTGGTCTCCCCCATACCTCTTTTGGACCCTGGTGCTCTCCCAGCGGTCCGCTTCCTGCCCAAGCTTCCTGGGGTCAGTCAGCTTGCTCTCATTTGGGTGCTGGCACAGCTCTGGAAAACATAAACTGTACAAGTGCTCCCAAGCAATCAGATTGTAAAGCCCCTCATATGTTGTCACCTTACTGCCCTTCACCCAACCATCCAGTGATCTGCAGAATGAATCAACACATTCCAACCATGTTTGGGATTCCTTCTTCTTATAGGACCTAAACCTGTCCTTATACTGATCAGGGGTGAGACCAGGGCGTCCTTCATGATAGGGTAAGTGAGCCCCTGGGGATCCCCTAAGGATGTCAGAGTATCTCTTCCCTCTACCTCAAAGTGCTTCCACAGACCCGCCCCCCAATGAGCTTCAGGGACCAGATTCATATGGAGAGCAGACTCATACCCCTTATACCACAGCAGTATGTCATCCTCTCTCTTGTAACCCTTCACAAGGTCTTTAGGAATGTGCACCCTCCTCTCAGGCTGCACTGTGATGTTGCTACCACCATCCCTACGAGACTGGCTCCTCTGATCCAGCTCCCTCAAGCTGAGCTCATGAGCCAACAATAACGTTTTCTCCTCTATGGCCATCCTCATTGGATAGCAGTGGTGAGGTGCCCAGAGTAACAAAAACAGCAAAAACAGAGTCCAGCACACATCAACAACCTGGGAAACAAAGGCAAGAATTTAGGGGAGACCACGCCAAGGATGAAACGTCTAACATTCTAGAACATGGGCTGACTCCTATCCAACTACATTGGATAACAGTCCCTCCTGAGCTGGGGATACATACTCCCGGACACTGTGAAAAACAAGTTGCAACCTGCATGCTCCCTCACCCACTTTGAAATAGCTGTTAGTAGCCATGTTACTGACCTGCGTTTAATGTACAATGACAATCATTTGCATAGACAACTTTACTCTTTAAAATTCTTGTCCATTAGTAACTTAATAGAGCCTTGACATTTCTGTGAAATAAAGCACATTGCTGCAGGTTTTGGTACAACTTCCGTTGGACTATTCTCACTCAGTCTAGCTTTTTTTTTTACTCGTGGTATGACAATTCCTACATTCTGTATTCGAGAGCTACCCGTCTCATCAGTATATCGAGTCTGTGAGGTTGTCTACGATATCATTTTACACTGGTCAGGGTTTTGATAATTTTTCGAATGATTCTTTGAGCTAACCCTTTTTCTTTGAGTTTTACAATGCGGTCTTCACCTTCTGCGTCATGTTTCAGGAGGGTTTCCGGCATTTCCCTTCCTAGTCATATAATCTCTTGGGCCTCCTTCACTGTGTGAACCATGTATGATCTGTTTTGCAGTTGAAACCATAATCCACACGAAAATGTCCAAATGTTGCTTGTGAGATGTCTTAAAACAAAGCCAGCGTTTGATCTCTGAATGTTATGATATGTCAGACTCCCGATTCCCTCATTATCTGATTTTTCAGCTCAGTAAAGCCTCATTTGGCAATTATATCTCTCTATCTGAAACCTCTGTGCCTTGCGAGTATTGTTTTTATGGTCTTTTGTGAACCACTACAAAAATCAGTGCGTGCTCATCTTCTTAGGTGTTGGTAAAATATGATGTACATTGTATAGTCAACATTACTGCCCTCTGAAATACATAGGTACTGTCATTTTTCTGCACAGGAAGGTACAGAAAGTGACATAACTTCTGCATTACAGTATCAGCCTGCCAAATACATTTATGTATGAACTTGTTAAATGTCAGCAGCCATCATCCCTGTGATAGCTGTAATTCCTAATTAGTCGCAAACTGCGACATGCCTCATTATTATTCTACAAAGGAATTCCTAAATTAAACTCAATGAGTTTCACACATTAGGAATAGCGATTTCCTAATTGCGATTTGGTGAGAATCACAATTAGGAAATCTGTATTCCTAATGTTGTTCATCTGGCCCAAAGTTCCCTATTTGTAATTGAATCTTAACATGTGTGAGAAATTGGGGGTGTGAGCCTTTCTCACGCAGCAGCCATAATCGTTGTCAGGGTGAACAAAAGTGAGTCTCTAAATTAACTTGTGCTTAACCTTCTGGTAGCTTGCCTCAAAAGCAGTCAAAGGTTAATTAGTGGCAATGCATAAAGTATTTATGCAGCACACAAACAGTAATATGTAAGAACACAGCACTGAAAATCATATACAAATTTAGAAAAATAGAGTAAAATTTAATTATTTGACCCCCCCAAAAAAAATCAAATCAATAGAAACTACAAAAACCCTAACCAGTAGAACAGGAAATATGGAGCTTTGCAGTTTTTGGTAGATATAGCGCTTAAAAACACGAATCTCCACTCAGGATCATCTGGTCGTGCGAGACCGGGTGAAAGACAAAAGTTCAGGCCGACTGTGATGGAGTGTGGACTGGATACAGGGATCAGGTTAGTCCCGCTGACTAAGTTACCTTCTCAACGTCCGGCATGAAAAGTCCCGTTTGTAATGGACGAGGCTGAGAAGAGCAAGGGAAGCGTCACGGATGGACGTTGCTGTAGCACGAAGAGCAGGCCTGGTGTTGGAGGCTGTAGTCACTGTAGTGGGAAGATCCTTTCAGATGTCGCAGATGGTCATTGCTGAAGTTTTGCATTTGCAGTGACTGTGGGCTGTCTTTGCTGTTGCACGAAGTGCAGATCTCACATTGCAGGTCGCCACTGGCATTCACTATAACGCGAATAGTCTGGCTAACCAGAGCGTCACGTTGGTGGTCGTCACGGTTGCACGATCTCAATGCAAAAGGGTCCTGTTCAAGGTTACAAAAAGCCCAAACTTCAGGCATGCCAACCAAGGGCCCAGGACCTGGGGAGGCACTTCTTGAGGTTCAGGAGGGCTTAAGCAAGTCCAGTTGTGGAAGGTCAGCTGGGCAGTTGCAGGGAGGCCTCTGGAGCTTATGTCAATGTAGCTCTGAACAGGAGGTCAGTCACTAAGCCTTGGAGGCACTTCAGGTGGCTGAAAATGAAGGGAGCAGGTCCAGTCTTCTCCTCAGACAGCAAAGCAGGCCTCTGGCAGCAAGGCAATCCTTCTGTAGTATCCACGGGTCCAGGAGGCCATTTGTTAAGTTTATGGTTTGTAGAGAGAAGCAGAATACCATTAGTGACACGCCACTGTCAGCTTAAGTTTCTCCAGCAGACACCTAATCTTAACTAAGGAGTGCTTTCCAGTCCAGCATTTATGTCCAGTCCATGTCCAGTCAGTGTGGCCAAACCTGCCTCCAGAGAATCCATAATTAAACAGGTTCCAACACAGATTTAGTTCAGGGTATTCCAGGAGAAGGTGTGTATCAGTTTGTTTTCTCTGCATCACCTTCCTATGTGAAAAATGGAGCAGGTGTGTTTGCTCCCTCCACTGGGTTTCTCTACACAGAACACTGGTATGTCATAGCTCCCCAGTAGTACTCCTATGAAGACGATCCCTTGAATTTGCAGTGTCTATTGAGAAGCCCAGTTCACTAATGGCAAGCCTTGGGTGTTCCACCACTATCTTTTGTTTGTGCCTCACTGGCACTGCAGTTTTGTTCAACACAATGTTATTCAATCTTTGAATGTTCCAAATAATTCCCCTGGCCTCCATTACAGCTCCCTTACAGTGCTGTGGGCTTAGTGCATAGACCACAAATCATCAGAGCACCCACTAGACAAACTGACATGAAGAAAATAGACAAATTGTTCAGGCCTTTATACTTCTCCCCACTTCCAGAAGTCAAATAGCTTCCCTCGTACTCCAGCCACTTTTGCTTGGATGAAATGCCACGAATTATCCCTGCCCCTTTCAAATCCTTTTCCAACACAACTCCTGCCTAATCTACAGGAAAGAAACAGTTGAACGCTGGCACTGGCAGACAAAACCCTTATGCAACTTCACCCACTCTTGTAGTATATTTGAGGCTCTGAGATCCCTTTGTCACATGTCTTACTCCTCTTCTGAGACTGTCCACTGCACTATGCTGACCAACGCTTCTCTTCCGCTTTGTCTGTCACACCTCACCTCGCTTTACCATATCCCTCCTCCAACATTTGGCTGCCTTACCCACTACCCATACCACTCCACATGTCTCCATTTCTTATAGTCAGACAAATCCTGGAGGTGCTTCAGGACATTGTTTTCTCTGTCCAGTATGACCCAAAGAGGAGATGCAGCCAGCACCTCTGGAATGAAGGGTGAAAGTACACCACCGGCTTTGCAGGATCATATCCAAGAGGTATATGAGTCACACTTGGAATGGGGAGCCAGTAGTTATATATTCTCTTCCCTTTTTGTCTCTGCATACTCAGAGCACATGCCCACCTAGAACAGAATACATTTGAGCAGAATCAGTTATTCTGCTAAGTGTTGCTGCTTATATCTATTTTCCTGACAAGTTTACTGAAGATGGACTGTAAAGTAATGCCCTGTGCTGGGAAGCTTCAACACCTGTGACTTACTCAAGCACTTATCATATCCTGAGCCTGCTCCTCAGCAAATGTCACTGCAACATCTGCATTCTCCTGGTTCTTCATCAAAACTCCTTTCTAGTTTGCATTATTTAACCATCTGAAATCGACCTTAAGCTCCATACAACAAACCCAACTACATGTTCCTTACGCTAGTATTAAAATCTGTCCACAAAATAACACAGCTGTTACTATTTCCATGCACCGATTGTTTAGACCATTTACCTCGACATCCCTGCACACTTCTTAACCTAATGCAATCTTACCACCTTCTAAAGCCTTTGTGCCATCTTGCATTTAAGATAACTTACTACATTTTTCTCCTCTGACACAAAATTGCCCTCTACCTCAGCTTACGATTTTTGCCCTGCAGCCCTAGTTAACTACCTTTCTACAGCGCCTCCATGCTAATAGCATTTTGGAACTGATACTGTGACCATTGTAATGATTAGTATGTAAGTGGTGAATCTGTTATACTGTCTGGGGAGTAGCTATTTTCTCCTTTGTATTATCTCATGACCATCCCTTCATCCCACCGCATTTTCAGATGAGGCATAATTATATAACAGATTACTAAAATGAATTTGAGTGGTCTTAGATGCAAACCCTGTTTTTGGATTTCAGTAAACGATTGGCATCACAAAGAGCATACTCTGTCCCATCACTGGCCCTTAGCTAATATAGTAGAAGCATAATAGTTTATAAAACAAACCGTCAGTAAGATTGCAAACTGTAAGTTTATATATAACGCAGCAGCGTGGAGCGTAGTGCCTTTCTGGACTAGCTCGAAATACAGAAGCTTTCATGAGGTTTTTGTATATTACAATACATGTTGCAATGTAACCAATAAAGGCATGCTAATTTTCAATCATTAATAAACATTGGCCTACATATGGGTATTGGCTTATGAAATCAGGTAAAGAGGCACATAGCAATAGGTTGTCACGTCATACCCATAGCTCTCATTTCTTAAGGGTTTGCAGTTACAACGAGGGGTACAGCAAGTTCATCTAAAGGCCGGGAGGCCTTTGCTTGTTCTCCAGCTCATGTTAAGTGTCACAAAATGGAACCTAAGAAAAGATGGATTTCACATTCCCTCCTTTGACACTCAATGATGCCATTTAGTCTGCATCAATGGCCATGATGTCCCTCTCTTCCTTATCTACCTCAGCTTGTTATGTGTCTCCCGTCAGGGGCTCTTGTAATACCTTTTGAATAGTCATGGACCTGGCCCTTTATGTAGGGGCATTCCCAGACATTTTGCCGAACTACTACTATTTTTTCTGTCTTCATTTTTGCTGGCTTTAGAACTTTGTGCACTTTGCCACTGCTCACCAGTGGTAAAGTGTTTGTGCTCTCTCCTTAAAACATGGAACCATCGGCTTGTATCCAATTGGCAAATCTAATTTACCCATAAGTCCCTAGTAAAGTGCACTACATGTGCCCATGGCCTGTAAATTGAATGGTAATTGTGGGCCTGCAGCACTGATTGTGCCACCCACTTAAGTAGCCCCTTAACCATCACCCTGGCCTGCCATTGCAGAGCCTATATGTGCAGTTTACAGTGCTGTCGATCTGGCAAAATAACCCAGTTGCCAGGTCTAAACCTTCCCTTATCATACATGTAAGTCCACAAATAGGGTAGGCCCTGGACAGTCCAGAGGGCAGTGTTCAATATATGTAAAAGGTAGATATGAACTTGTAGTTTTTCCATGTCCTAGTAGTGAAAAACTCTTTAATTCCTTTTTCACTACTGCAGGGCCAATCTCTTCCCTCGGTTAACATTAGGATAACCTTATGAGAGTGTAATTCACAATCTGGAAGAGGTATGTTTTTCGAGTTTGGTGTACCTGGAATCACAATTTAAAATTACAATTTATGGTGAAGTCAGATTTTAAATTGCGGTTCTGAAAATGCCACTTTTAGAAAGTTGGAATTTTCTTAATTTACCCATTTGGTGCCTGCTGTCTGTCTTTGATCACTTGTTTGGGATGGGTAACAGCTGGGCTTTGTGTATTCCCTCTAGACAGCCACACACAATAAGAGCTTAATGGTGACTTCATGTGCCATCCACAGCCTGATGGGCCATCCTGGCCAAGATGGGAGGGAGGAGCAGGGCACAGTCTCACACTTACATCGGAATAGGCTCTGTTCTGTCCTCACACAAAGGGCTGCATAACGTCCACTATTGAGTCTGGAGCCAGGGCAGGAAGGACCTCTGTGCACTTCAAAGGCCTGACTTTGAAGTCTCCTTCACCTCAATAGCCAAACTGGGTATAAGTACTGGATCTCTGACACCACCAAGACAGTTCACCTCTGGACCTGTGGATAATCTGCCTGGAAGGACTGATGTGCTGCTACAAGGACTGCCACTCTTCCAGACTCCTGCTGTGCAAGGAACTGCTAACCCGCTAAGCCGACCTGCTGCCTGCTGTCCTCTTGACTAGGGACTGAGAACTGGACCTGCAACCTCTGTCTTGAACCGGGGACCTCAGAGTGACTCTAAGGGCGAGTCTGCTGGCCTCCTGATCTGAGCTTCAGGGACATAACAGGCTCCATACAGCTCCTGAAACTGTCTTCAATAAGCCCATGACCCCCAAGAGGGGCTTTTAAGTTCCTGTGCCCTTGCAAGTGTTTTTTTTTTAGTCCTGAAATGAAGCTTTTGGGTCCGTTCACACCAGACCCCCACCTCTCGCCAGACGAATCAGTGCAAGCCTGCCGCAAGTTTATCTATTCATACAGCACATTTCGCTGCTCGCAACCGCGAGGCTCCAGCCCACCCAGCTGTGAAGCCCAGCTGACTCTTCGTGCCTGTAAATCACCGCCAGCAAGGGTCTTCCTCCGACGTGAATGAACTCATAGCACAATTCTTGAGAAGGAAAAATATTAGCAGGACTTATCTGGGACTGTATCCGACCCGCGCTCCATCATGATTGGCCAAAATCTTTGGATTTAACCTGATTTAACGTAACCAGATATCCTTGGATGGCACTTTCTTCTTTTAAGCACTATATTCCATTTTAGTCTTTAAAAATGCATAACTCCGGTTCTGCTTATTTGATTTTTGTTGTTATGATCTTGTTTTGTTCATTAAATTAAGCTCTATTCTTCTGACTAGATGTGGTAACTAGAACAAATAGGCCACAGCACACAGACTATATTGTCCAATCATATGGTGGGGATGATAGATCCCTGGTAGTGCGTTTGAAGGTTTAGAAGAAGTAAACGGTAAAGAGAAATCTTGAGTCTTGTAAGTAGACGGTGTCCTTTATTTGTAGACGTTAGAAATCAAAGTGTCATCATGAAAAAACAGCCAACACGTGTTTCGTCACACAAGTGACTTCATCAAGGCTGGGCCATGCGGCCAGAGTAGTAGAGAATAATCAGCTAAGTAGGCTGAAATAAAGAAAAGAATATCTTGTTAGGAAAATGTAACTAAGGGTAATGACACTGCCCGAGCAGCAACGGGTAGGTTGAGTGTTGATAGCGTAGGTTGATCTCGTAGATTGATAAAAGTATGAGAAGCCCTGATAAGCCTTAATGAGATCATAAAACTAAGGGAAAAAATGGGGGGCTGCAAGAGCAGTAACGGGTAGATTGGGTGTTGATCACGTAGGTAGATACAGGTATGTGAGGCCCTGATAAGCCAAAAGTAATGCCTGGTAAGCGTCTGTACGGGAAGCAGTTCTTGGGTACTCTGATACCCATCTGTGTGCCGTTTGGGTAGTAAGGCACGGGTCCATGCTGCACCAGAATTTGCTCTAGTTTACTTACCTGTGTTATTACTTTTGTTGTATTACCTAGAAGTGCGACACGAGTCACCCCTACTACCCTTGTGCTCCTTTATAGTTCTTAGATGTGGTAACTGTTTAGGTGGTGTTTTCACTGTTTTATTGCACAAATACTTTACACATTGCCTCTTACGTTAAGCCAAGGGGATGATCACAGGGTAACTTAGGGTGTGTTTGTGGCTTACCCTGGCTAGGATTGTAGTTCCTACTTGAACAGGGTCCTTAACTCTGCCAACCGGAAACCAAATTTCTGACAAATAGTTTCATGAACAATATGCATTTCTACATATTGTCTTGCACTCCTGTGCTGTTGCTGAGGAGGTACATTGGGAAACCACTATCACATCTACAAAGAGGAGTCCAGCCTCCAAGTGTCAGTCAGTGAGTCCCATAGGCCACCTCAGGTGTCCTGAGCTTTCTTTCTTAGTTGATGAATCTTATTTGTGTTGTGATGATTGTTTTCATTGTTATCAAAGATGGATGTGCAATATTTATCTCAAATTACCTTACAGATTCCACCTTTCCTTGTTAGCAGAACGTTCAGTGTCATTCTTTTCGGAATAATCGTTGTACTACATACTGATGTTTCGTCTGTAATACTTCTGCAGACAACTGCTGTTTTGTTAGACATATCTTCAATCATTTTGCCCAATTTATTCATTTTGTGGCTGTTGTTGATATTCCCTTTGGTACTATAATTCCCAGGCCATTCAAGAGATTACTGATGGGGGTGGCCATTCTCTTTGTTCTCATACCTGCTGCAAGCCTTGCGTCAGACAAATGTTGGAATGAAACATTCTGGGCATCACAAAAGAAAGAGCTCCATCCCTGGGACAAGTGAAAATAGGCCAGCTGCCCAAATATAAAGTAAGTTCCTTTGTACCCTATAACCTCAGGGAAACATCCTCCTTCTAGTTCTCCTTTACTTTACGGGACAGTAGGAATATATAATCCTTGCAGATGCTGGTTCTCATATATGTTCTCATAATTTGGGCTATTATCTGTCAGTTGCAGCTGTAGTAACAGAGTAATTGAGTTATCATGGTGGATGTATTAGGGAGTAAAAAGTCGTCGGGGACAACTCATATGTATATCGGGTTCACTATTTTTTGTTCTATTCTCAATTTTGGAAGTGCTTGTTTTTCCTTCAGTAAGCATAAGCTGTAGTTCCTAAGCCCTGTCCTGGAAATTCGTACTGCGTTATCAATGACAGTCTTTATTTTCTTGCATGAATCCGCCTTGAGACATTACTTGATGATTTCATTATTGATGTACGATATTGTCCTGAGTCATACAACATCTCCTGCATAAAGACACAACTTACAGCCTTTGTTCATGTCACTCAACTGTATGTCATCTTATATTTTGTTTTGTTTTGCGGATGTGTGCAAACATAACATTTTGACACATTCAACACACTGAGACATTTTTCCATCAGTTTGACATATTTTTTCTCATATCTTAGTTTTATTCGGGGTCAATGTTTGGCTTGATCAGTAGTAGAAAACACAGTATCTATTTATAGTGAGTCATTTAAAGTTCCTTAATTTCCATCACGTTCAGAGAATTTAATGTTCTTTGAGCATGATGAACCATGCAGTCTCTTTTATCGCTAAGCTAAGTTATACAGAACAGCCAGATACAACGTAATTTCCTGGTGTCTCTTACTGAGGTCTCGGCCATTAAGCATGGAGAAGGTCATTAGTATGTGCACATGCCTCTGTTTGCGATCTTACGTGACCATTGGTTGCAAATAAGGAGACTTCCAAGACCCTAAGCTATCAACTGTTCTTGAGGCCAGTGGAGCGGGCAGCTCTTTCATTTGCATCTGCTTTAGCAGCACTGCTTTCTCTGTGTGGGTACTGTGTGTACAAGAAGTCAGACACACTTTGCTGCTGTTACTGCTGTTAAGAGGGCTTGGAATGTTACTTTGCAGCAAGTGTAAAGACAGTGGCATCTGGTGGGTGCCTCACATAGACCCAGTCACCTTGTGGAAGATAATTTCTTATTGTCACTGGGTCTTGACAGGCCTAATGAACTTCTGAGGATGAAGGCAACGCAGAGCTCGTGGTAGTTAGTTCCTTGCAGTACTGTTGTGCCATTTTATCAGTAATTGGGTAATAAGTCAATCAGGGGTGCTTCTTATGGTCCCCAAACTCAATGGAAGTGTGTGTATTCAAGACAGGGAGTTCAGCCGCCACACAATCAATTTGTTCTCTAATGCTTCATTTATTTTTTCCTCTTTCCACTACATTCAATAACACTGGGTGATAAGCACAGTGGACCTTTTTCATCACCCTCAACCCTTTGCAGAAGCCTTGAATTATTTGGGAAACAATTGGAAAGTCCGTTGCCAGCCCTGAAGATCCCTGAAACCTCAAAGCACTGAATCAGTTATTGAAGGAGGCATTTGGCAACAGAGCACTCAAAAAACATCCCACTCAAAATGATGAACTTAATCTAACAAATTTGGTTTAAAATACACGTTGAGCCTACACAATTATAACAGTACATGTTCTGACTATTTAACTTTTTTAAACATTTTTTATTGATATGAGGCATATTTCTTTTCATTCATAATATGTCGCAAAATGAAGCAAATATGTGTATATATATAATACACTGCAACTGAGAACACCCGACATACCACCAAAACTAAAGAATGACACTCAGACTTATATTAGTCAATCTACATTCATGCACATCCAACAACCCAAACTTACATTAAAGACAAAAGGCATAGAACATATGGAACCAGGAGGACTTCAAAGAATACAACAAATAATATAAACACTTCAATTTAGAAATACTTTACATGGAGGAAATGAAAACACAAAACTGCAAATACATGATAATTCAAAACGCGACATTGACAAATAATATTGCTATTATTATATATATTAATGTGGTTCAAGCAAAGGTCATGAAAGTGCTGACATGCGTTTCAGTGATACACAAGGGTGTAGAGTCTTTTCCTCAAGGCGCTATATTGTTCAAAGAAGGGAAATAATAAAATAAGGGGAGAAGACAGGGGTCTACAGAGAAACTTTCTGCCAATCCCAATAGTAATTTGCATGCTAAAAAAGGGAGTAAGGTTGTCCACTCCATTTGCTGATAAAGATGATTGCAACCCAAATCTAAAAAGGGATCTGCTCTTAAGAGAACTACGGCCTACTCTTTAAAAAAAAAAAAAAAAAAAAAACGTTATTTACATTTGTATTACTATTTTTTAACCCCTTCACTGCTGGGCCTTTCCCCCTCCCAGTTCTAAGCCTTTTTTTTGTGCTATTTGGGGGAGTTCGCTCTTAGGCTTCCATAACCTTCTGTCCACTTAAGCTATCCACTACAAATTTCCATCCATTTATTCAAACATCCTAGGGATTCTAAAGGTAGCCAGGGTTTGGGAATTCCTCTGGAGCGGACCAAGAAATTAGCCAAAATATAGCTACATTTTGGTTTTTTGGGGGGAAATACAAAAAAGTGCTGCAGAACAAGGTGTCTGTTTTTTTGTCCTGTAGATGGCATCAACAAAAGTTTTGCAATGCTAAAATTGCCATCTTCCCAGCTTTCACATACGGGCAGACTTGATTCAGAAAACCACATTTACTAACTCAGTTTTGACATTTTACTGGGAAATAGCCAACTTTTTCTATTTCTGATGCTTTCAACCTCCTTTGGGTTTGTGGTGGAAACAGGTGTGAAACTAATGGTGGATCCCGGAAAGCTATACATTTCTGAAAATTAGACAAAATTCTGAATTCAGCATCCTTGCTCCTAATGACATTGGTTGGATCATTGGTGTAGATCCTTCAATGTTTTCCCAAAGAAACGAAGTGTTGAAATGAAAAAATATTGAAAATGAGTAGGACAAAACGGGCTTTTGTGACAAAGTTTTCATTTGTAACTTCTCATCACGACTGCTGATTCACAAAAGCTACATAACATTACATTTGCTAAACCTTTCTGGTTGTGGGAATATATAGGATTTGTGTTTTTTCCAAGAACTCAAAGAACTCAAGTACTCAGAGCCAATAAGTGAGCTGCACCTTGCAGTGGTTTTTAATTTCGTACCTGGGTATAAAGCATTTCATTTGATAAAACATAAATAGTGAAAAATGGGTATCATGGAAACCTATGTATTTTCGAAATAGGCACAAGATATAGGATTTAGAAGCAGGAGTTATTTGCACGTCTCTGCATTTGTGGATACTTATATTAGCATGTGAATTAGAGGGTATTTCTCAAAATGACTTTTTTCTTACACCTTGTCTTACATTTGGAAGATGCTAAAGCATAGAAATACAATTGGTAATAACTATTCTACTATTCTGTATTCCCAAAAGTCTCCCAATAAAATTGGTACCTCACTTGGTGGGTAGTCTTAGTGCCCACAACAGGAAATGGCCCAAAACACAACATGGGTGAATCAAATTTTTCCAAGCAAGACTGCCCCTTTTTTTTGCGAACTAGTAACTGTGAGTTTTAGGCGCTAGCTCAGCAGGCATCTAGGAGAACCTAGCAAACCTGTACATTTTTCAGACCTATACACCTAGGGGATTCCAGGATGTGATGATTTGCATGGCTCTCTAGGTTGTGTTACCCAGAATCCTTTGCAAACCTCAAACATTGACTAAATATTCACATATTTACTAATGTTTCTGTGCAGGAAAGTTCTGGAATCTGCACAGAGTCACAAACATCCTTCCATCCAGCATTCTTCTAAGTCTTCTGAAAAATGACACCTCACTTGTGTGGGTTAGCCTGGTGACCGCGACAGGAAACAATGCAAAATGCAACATGGATACATCAAATTTGTCCAATCAAAACTGACCCATTTTTTGCAACATGGTTTTTGGGCCCTGGCTCAGGTGGCACCTGCAGAAACCTAGCAAACCTGTACATGTTAGAAAGGTAGACACTTAGGAAATCCAGGATGGGGTGACTTGCGTGGCTCTCACTAGGTTGTGTTACCCAAAATCCATTGCAAACCTCACACTTTGACCAAAACACATTTTCCTCACATTTCTGTGAAGGAAAGTTCTAGAATCTGCACAGAGCCACAATCTTCCTTCCACTCACCATTTTCATAAGTCTTCTGATAAAAATGGTACCTCACTTGTGTGGCTGGGCCTACTGCCAGTGACAGGAACTTATCAAACCAAGGCCAATGGGAGCCCTTGCATGGGGACTCCTAATTGCATTGGTTGGATACATTCCTGTCGCTGGCACTAGGCCCAACCACACAAGTGGTGCAGCATTTTTATTGGCAGAAGTTGGGCAATACTGAGTGTTAGTAATTTTGTGGATTCCTGCTGGGCTGGGGAGAGTGTACTGCGCATGTGTGTGTGGCCGGTCCGAGACGGCCGGCCAAACATACATGCACAGGAAGGGGAGTGCACAGTGCACTTCCCTCATCTCGAAATCCGTTATGTCCTGTCCCTTTAACAAACAAAATGATAATAAACAGTATCATTTCGTTTGTTAAATGATTTGCAACGGCTGCTGTTGGCGGGGTTTGGGGGGGGGGGGGGGTTTGGTGACGCTCCTCTGCTCTAATGGAGGAGCCGCGACTGAAAATAGGAGTGGGTTAAGAACTATTTGCACAATGGCCATTTCATTATAAAATGTTGTTTTTCACACTATATGGGGTACAATGAAGTTGTAAAGGGGGTTTAACCTGAAAGATATGAAAATGGCTATGATGCCTTTGTGTCAGTGTTCTGATTTTGTCATATTTTCTCTTCTACCAGGTGCTGTGTTGCCGCTGGCCTTGGGCTTGGCCATCACCGCCTTGCTGTTGCTTATGGTAATATGCCGACTGCGTTTGGTAAGGCAGAAATTGAAAAAAGCTCGTCCACTAACATCAGAGGAGTCGGACTACCTCATAAATGGCATGTACCTGTAGGAATCTCCATTCGGGTCTTCATCATTTTCTCCTTGGCACCTTCCCAATATGTCTGGCTTGAAAGTAGCTGTTTAACATCTATAGCTGTGGCCGCAGAGGCGACTTAGATGGGGTCTAAACGCCAATGCCACACAAGAGGCTAGTGCTTTCATTACTGCACCACAGCCAAGACTAGGACGAAGTTGTGGTCTTTTGGAATTATACAGCAGAAGTGTTGCTGAGAAGAGGTTTTACCTGGACCAGAAACATTCCATTGTTACCTTCGAAATGTAGAATTTTTTTCTTCTTCAAATTACCCAGTCATCTGGCTACTAGTTAAATATAAGCCTACCCGTTACAAGCAGGGATGCAAGACTAACAAGTACATACAGTTCAGCTACTTTTAGGTAAAAGTGTCCATCATATGCAAGACGCACTCTGCCTCTTAGGTACTTATTTTGAAAATGGAAGCCATCAAGAATGAGCATGTGCTGGACATTAACTACATATACATCGAGCAACACTTCAGGAAATCCAAAAATGTGTAAAAATTCCAAAACTCAAAACGTGGTGATTATTCGGGACTGCACTGGTGTGTGCATGAGTCACTCTGTGGGTTAATATGCTGATCAGTTTACAGGGAATCTACAGCTTGCCGCGCTAGACTCAGTACTTCGTCGCTGTCAGCAGTCTTTTTACAGTATGCACCAAAACACACATTAAAATGATTTAGCACCATCTATGAACTTTACATTGCTAGCGTGCTCTTTGAAAAATCTTCGAAAAGTACAATGTTTGCAGTAGTTTTCATTTGTTGCTTTCAGTTTTCTGATCTCTATTTTTCCCAAAAGCTGTTTTTTAATTAGAGGTCAGTCTGGACCCATGCCTAATACTGCTGTCAATGGCCAGCCTGTGTGAACGCTTCCAAATGGCACGCATGCGTCCTGGAAGTGCTTATTTGGGTTTCAAACGGGAGGCTGTCGCAAAAGAGTGTTCATCCCCACGCTGTGCACGGCTCAGAGGGCAGCATGGTAGTCGAAGATTTCATTGCATCAAAACAGATCAGCAGGCCTACAATCGATGAAACTCACCTTGTTTATAGCCATTTTTGTTTGGGGCTTTTTTTTTTTTTTTTAATTTAGACATGTACCTATGCTGGCTTTACTAGCTCAAGAAAGGCCATTAGTGAAAGCTAAACCGGCAGTAATTGCTCCAAGCTCTACATAGTTCAGAACTATTGAATACATATTACACTCCTATATCTGTTGAATTCAGAAAATAAGTCAATGGATAAATGTCATATTTACGTATTGCCTTTTCAAGTCCTTCATCTCATCTGCAGTGTTTTATGTAATTATTTTAGCTCTCATTAGGTACATATCATTCCCTTGAAAAATCTTTATTTTCCAGGCTATTTATACAAAACTAATCTTTTATCAGAGTATTTATAATTGCACATAAACCCGACAGCGTACAACACTTGTTTTTTTTGCATTTGTACTACTGTATGCTCAATGATACTTCACTCAGTTACCGAGAAAAAGTTGCAAGCATGATTGCAGCTTATTGTAGAGAATTCAGCTGCAATCGTTTTTCTGCTTCCAAAAATATTTGTTGTTCACACTTTTATAGCTGAATAATAATCCAGAGGTAATCATTTGCAAATAGCAATTAATACAGTGGGTCTATAGACTATGGTAGAATAAGATCATCGCTAAATCTGTGTATTAGTAATTATTTATTTGAGTTTTTTTGGTTTGTCACTCAGACTTCTTAACTGAGATCCCTGGTTCTGTTGTGAAATGATGGGGGAAGATCAGTGGAGAGATCTTAGGAGTTTTGCACCTCTGTTAGAGATTATCAGACGTGAGAATTCGTTCCAGTTTAAAAAATGGCCTGAATAATTAGGTTATAAGCATCTTCTGGTATTGAGCAAGTCGAGTCCCAATAGTTAAGGCTGTGGCACGGGTGTAGGAGTCAAAGAATCTATAGCAATAATGGTTATACTTGCCTTGTGTTACAGATATATTGTTTTGGAAAGCAAACCAAAGGCACATTGTGGGCCATCATGAGCAGACACTAAACTTACCAAACGTTTATGCAGTGCAGGGCAGCAAGCGAAGTCAACAGGATAGAGCTGAACAGTGCCATTCATATATGCTAAGATAAGGACAAGGCTACTGGAGTTAAGTGTGCAGGCATCTGCATATTTTTTCGCATAATTATTGATTTGCTGTGATTGCCACCTAATACATCATCTGCTGAGTGGTATGCAGATTTTAACCCCAAAAAAAGTTGTTCCTAGCTCAAACAGATCAAGAGTTACTAAAAACGTGCCAACGTGGGTTCACATGCAGTGGAAGGCCCTTTGCAAAGGTTATAATTGGCCCTCCGGTACTTTTTTCTGTGTTTTAGTTGTTAAATTGTTACTAATTAGGTCAAATATTGCCCAGACATTATTACCATGTGTTAAAATTAAAAAATAATGGAGTAATGGTATACAAAAATGTACTCAGTTATGAAGTACTTTTTGCCTTTTCTTTCTACATAATTTGGTGCCACCGCCACATATTTTGGTGCTCTCCTGCCGCATAATCCCAGCGACTATGGATTATGACGCCTTTCAGCTACTGCGGTTGAAGCTCCCTAGCGCCAGTGCAGGCACCCATGCATCATTGTGCAAAAATCCCTGCGTTATGGGCAGGATTGTTTTTGTGCAGGAAGAGATACCATCCTGCAAAAAAAACAATCCTAAGAGGCAGTTTCCTTTTTCCATGTGTGATGCAGAATGCATCATGCATAAAAAGAGGAAATAATGACAATAAACATATTTCTCCTTGTTATTTCATGGCCAGGTTGGCGTACCATGTTGGCGCAATCCCAGCTTTACTGGTTTCAGTAAATCTGGCACTGCATCAAATTCCATAAGTGGATGCTTGGCAACGCCCATTCACCAACCTTGGAACGTCTACTACTTCAAAGATTGGGTGTTCTAGTCTTCCCCTACGTCAGTGACTGAATGTTGAAGGTGGGCTTACCACAGATTGGGTGTTCCAATCTTTCCCTACCTCAGCAGTTGACTGTTGAAGGTAGGCTTGCCCCAGGCAGTTATAGACCACTTCAGAATGATGGTGAACCTTCTAACATCATTAGGATACACTATCAGCAGGCCAAAGATACACCTGACTTCTTCACAGATGCTATTGTTCATGGTAGACACCCTGGATATGGTGCAATTCCATGCCTTTCCCCTGTAGTGCACAGTTGAGGGCGTTCGGACTTGGATCCCGATCTTTCCGAGTCAGTCCTAGATCTCAGTAAAAGTGGCTTTCAAAGTTCTGGGCCTTCTTGCCTCCTACATCCTGTTTGTCAGCCATGTCCGGTGACATATGCGGGTTCTACAATGGGATGGGATGTCTCAGTGGGCACAGCTCCAGGGGAAGTTATCATATTCAATCCAAGTTTTGGAGGAGACTGAAAAATATCTGCAGTGGTGGCTGCTCAAACTTTATTGGACCAGCAGCAGACACCCTCGCCTTACCCCACCCAGCCTTATAGTGGTGACGGATGCATTGCTACTTGATTGAGGAGGCCATCTGGTAGAGGTGGAGATGAGAGGAGTCTGGTGTCCAGTGAAAATCCCGCTCCACATTAAGCTGTTGGAATTCAGGGCTTTGCGCTTGGCTTTGAAGACCTTCCTGCCAGCCATCAAGGGGAGGCTGCTGCAGGTTCTCATGGACAACACCACTGCCGTGTGGTACTGCAACAAGCAGAGCGGGATTGGGTCTTGAGTCCTGAGACAGGAGTCTCTTTGCCTCTAGGACAGGCTGACTCGTCCGCAGAGAACCATGATTGTGAACCACCTGGCTGAGTCTTTAAATACTAGGCCGGACAAACTCTGCTCCTGACGCCTAGCAGATCATAAATTGCAGTTGCACCCACAGGTGCCGGGAGGGTGTCTTCAGCAATGGGGAGAAACCTGGCTTTATCTCTTCACCACCCCCAAGAATGTGCAATGCCAACACTTTTGTCCACTGGAGTTCCCAAGGAGGAGCTCTTATGTAGACATAATACCCAGAGTGGAGATCAGGACTCCTGTTTGCCTTCCCGCCTCCACCTCTCCTGGCTCTAGTTCTGAAGATCAGGAAAAACTGTCCCAAGTCATCCTAGTAGCTCCTGATTGGGTCACAAGAGCGTGGTACCTGGAGCTGCTCGGCATCAACATCTGTCCTCCTTATCAAGCTGCCGCTTCAGAATGATCTTATATAGCAGCAACACAGCAGGGTCCTGCATCCTGGTCTGCGCACTTGTACCTCTATTTGTGGAGATTTCTTTTGATCTCGCTCACTCGAGGTTGTTATCCTGCCAGTCATGCATCCTTCCATGAAATCTGTGTATGCTGGGCACTAGGACTGGTTTATTGTTTGGTGCGGTACCCGCCAGACAAACACTTTGCAGGCCAAACTGTCAGATGTATTTTTGTTTCTTTTGTCTTTGATCCAGTAAGAACTTGTTGGAGCACTGTGAAAGGTCATTTGTCTGCTCTTTTTTAATCTTTTTACATTCAATCAATCAATCATTTGTTAAGCGCGCTACTCACCCGATAGGGTCTCAAGGCGCTATGGGGGGAAGGGGTTGCTACTGCTCGAAAAGCCAGGTCTTGAGATGCTTCCTGAAGGTCAGGAGGTCCTGGGTCAGACGTAGGTTGATGGGGATGGAGTCCCAGGTTTTGGCGGCGAGGTGGGAGAAGGAGCTGCCGCCATTAGTGGTACGGTGGATGCGGGGGACGGTGGCGAGGCTGGCGGTGGGGACGTGGAAGTTGAGACGCTCATTGAGGTAGGCAGGGCCGGTGTTGTGCCTTGTGAGAGTGGATCAGGAGTTTGAAGATGATCCTTTTGTCATTTGCCGTCCTTGTTCAAATCACCAGTCGTGATCCGTTTCCTTAAAGTACAGCATGCATGGACGGCACTTATATGCACCTCGGTTCATCATTTCCGGGGCAAAACAGTGTACTGCTTTAGATTTTTTTCAGGATCCATTCTAACACCTGGGCAATACTAACATGTTGAGTAATCTGCAGTTAGAGTATCCACCACAAATAGCATTACAGGAGGTAAGTAACTTGTTCTCTGTGGGGACCAGTTGGATGGTCACCTAGTATGGCTGAAGAGCCCAATACCAGGGTTATAATTATCTTGTTTTAGAGATGAGCTAAGAAAGGGTTGATCTACCAGGTGACATAGTGTGTGGAATGAGAATACTTCCTTCTCCTCAACCATTGCCAAGCAAGACTTCAGTAAGAAAAGAACAAAACTAAAATTAAGTTCTGAGACAAAAAGCTAATCAGTCAACTTAATTAGTGGGTTTGTGTTCTCTGTGAGATGGTTGAGCACAAGATGTGATCCCATAGGACCATTCAAATGATATACCTAGGAGTATCCAGGCCAGCAAAGCATCACCTGAGCATTGGTTCCTTATACCTTTCCGATCTATCCAAATGATCACAGAAATAAATATAAACTGAGTTTGAGCCATATCATTACCAAAAAGATATAGTCATGGCTTTTTTTCTGGTGAATGTCTCTAATTCTGTAATGCTTAGTGACTCACAAATATGAGTATCATCCTTCATGACACATTGGCCTTTTAATCATATGGCCCTCTCTGCCCCCCGATAAGTCTACAAGTATATTAAGATCTTGATGGTCTTATTGTATTTTCTTTCTTCTGCATTTCCCATTATCGAGGGAATGTTTAACAGAATCACCATGCCATAAGATTTTCTGTCTCCAAGCTATAAAGGAGTGCCAAAAGGAAAGTCCTCTGTACCTTCACTGCAGTTTCAGTCACCAAATGCAATTGAAGGCCCCATGGAGGGCTACAGAGAAAATGTCCTCTAAGTAGAAACAGAAGAATCCTTGAAAAGTGTTTAGTTGTGCAAAAATTGTATTACTGCTTCCTCAGTCTTGTAATGTTGGTTGTTGATGGAGCTTGTTGAATTTTACTCTGGCTTGTGAACTGCATTCATACTGACTCTTTTTGCCTTTTGCTCAAGACATGGAACTGTTTAGTTGTCGATGTCCTCACCCTACACACTTTCTTCAAGGACCTGAATGCATATATTTTTCGATATGATCAGTTTTCAAGATCATCACAGCAGAGTTTCCAGAATCTTTAGGAATGCCTGCATGTGTTCTTGCGTGGATCCCAGGTTACTCTGAAGTGATTTACACCACCCTATTGTCCATTGTACCATTAGGCATCCGTTTGATTAGCAAGGTATTGAGTATTCTGATTCTTTTGTTTTTGAGAACCTTTTCGTTTGGTGTATTTATTTCTGTAATGTTTTATGTCAATTTAGCTGTAACACCTCACATTATCAATGATTGTTCATGAATAAATAGTAATTATAAGCTAGTCATGCTTGAAGTTTCTAATCTAATTATGGCTCAATGTTGACACATGGTCATGCTGAGTTAATTGCTGAGTTAATTGCATCACCCATTTTCAGCACTGAGTTCTCCCACAATTCCATGATAATCCATCCATTCGCCCCAGATTTTTTATGTTTTGCAGACACTCCAAGGATGTATTCGTGGTGGTCTTAAGCTTCATGCAGTGGCCCATGCCTTACACCCTTGCCATAGGACCAGGTGCTGTTTATTCCGCAATTTTTTTGCGATCTCTTTATGTGATTACAAATCCTAGGTTTATCAATTCTAGTTTATTTCTGTTAGTGTCTAAGTCACGGGGTCTGTGCAGGAGATTGTTTACCATTCTACCCGAGTTGCCGTGTAGTCAGTTCATGAAGTATGTCTCTCGCTCCTGCCTAGAATTGTCTAATCTAGGAGCATCACCATGTTGTGTGGAGGAGGTCTCTGGTTGGTCTCTGCATCTTAGGCAATTGGGCCAGCTAATTTTCCCAATATACCACAGCCAGTGTTGCATGAAATATACTTGGTAAAGATTTTTAGGTTGAATGATGCAAAATTGGTTGGTTATTCTTTGTTAGTGAGAGTTCCATCATCTCCCTCCTATAACTGTCTGAGAGTGTTGAAGGTGTCCAGTGTGTCTATCGCCACTGATTATTATACACTTGAGATAATCCGGTGTCCCCTATCTTTCCATCAGTAGTTTTGCCTCCAAGATATTAAAATCAAGAGGTTCTGTGAATACTTTAATGTGAGTATGTAGGTAAATCCTAATTGTAACTATTTGAAGAATTGACATTTATGCATGTTGATATTGGACTACTCGGCTGCAAATGAGTATGTGGTGGTGCCAGTCATAACATCACCCAACGTTGAAATCCCTATATTATCTCATCCATGAAAGGCTTCTAATGTGTTGAATTGGTGTAATTTATTACCTAACTACACTGGGGTTTCTTTTGTGACTCAGTTGTACCAGCCTACCCTTTGTAAAGTCTGTTGCCATACTTTTATCACTGTTTTCATTACAAGTAGGGAGGTTGAATCAACATTCCTGCCACAGAAGGGATGCAGTGGATTAATATCTCCCTTTGTCCATTTCTCTGCTGGGAAGTGGGGTCATCATCGGAGTCATTACGCCACTCATTTATACTTAGATGTGTGGCACAATAATATGCACCACACTTGCTGCACAATTCGGGTGTCATATTCAGAATCATAGCATCTGGTCAAGGCAATTTTTGGTGAGCCCCCAAGCTCAGAGGAAGGATCAAAGCTATAAGAGAGTTAAAGAATTCACATTGAATGTCATATAGGTAGTTTTAAAGTTGGTACTATAGGCATGGTAGGAGGTACTGTTTCAAATATGGCCTCATTCCCCTTCAATGATAATAGGAGTGGGTACATGGAGGCAATATTCCTTTGTTGCTGGGACATCTGGGTCTGCAACGTTGCACTGCCATGTGTGTTTTCTGTCTCTGGCAATATAGACACTTAAGTGTCAGAACCCCACCCAGGTGAACATCATGCCGCATCCCACTGAACAGTTAGCACTTCAGTTGTAATCAGGAAAACTATTGACTGGGTTATGTCTAAGCCTGTGAATTTGCTAAAGGTTTGGAGTATTTTCAAGGCTCTAACGTCCAGTTCATCTGGGGAGATGCAAAGATATAAGTAAATTGTCTGCATAACGGGCAGTCTTTGTTCCACCTCAGACATCCATGTGAAACCCCTCAGAAGTTCATTAATTACAACAGAGGACCAATCTCAATGTTAATAGGGGGCTACCTTGCCTGGTCTCCCTAAGTACAGGAAAGGCCTTTGAGGGTTATCCCTCCAATCTGAATGTTTAGCCACCAGATCAATGCATTAAGTGATGTACGTAACCCCAAAATCTGGGCCCTAGATTGATCTTTTGTAATATTGCAAAAAGGTAATCTGATTCAACAGAATTGAATGCCCTTTATAAATCTACTTTTAGCAGGCTTTAATAAGCATTCTAGTCACTCTGCTTGGACCAGGGCTTTAAGAAGGCATCTCATTTCATGTCTCGTAGATCTCTGTGTCATTAAACCACGTTGGTCTGGGTGTAACAGACAGCCTGTCACACCAAGCAGGTGAGTAGCCGATACCTTGGTGATGATTATGACTTCAACATTGACTAAGGAAATCAGGAACTAGGATGAACATAATTGTTGTGGTCAATCAGACTTGGGTATTACGATTATTTCTCATATAAGTAGACCTATTGGGAGCTCACCAATCATTGTCTCTTCTGCAAGCATTGCATCAAGATATATGGTTGCTTGCATGATGTATTTGAAGAACTTGGCAGGAATCCAGCTGGGCCAGGCACCTTCCAACATTTAATATCAGTTAGGGCTACTGACAGTTCCTCTTCATTAATTTCTTCATCTAGTAGTTCTTTCTTTTCCTCGGAGAGCTATTTCACTAGGATGTCTTTTATACATTTCTGAAGCATGGTTCGGCCCCTTTGGCATATAGTAGTTGGTAGTATGTTGCAAATGCTTGTGCAACCAATTGGGTACTTATAACTGTGTGACTATGTGGGTGTTGTGTGTAGTTGATTTGTTTATGTTCTCTTTACATTGGCAAAGCCTGAACAGCATCTTACTAACCTTATTCGATCACCTATGCACATGGATTTGGGGAGTCCGCCATGTGGCCCAAGCCTTGTTTATTAAAGTCTGCGTCACTTCTGTTTTTTTGGTGATCTGCATTCCTAAGTAGTTCAAGATTCTTTTTTGGGTTTATTGGGATTACAATAGCAAGAACCACCTCCTCTTGCTGACTTCTTTTGAATACTACTACATATCTAACTGCCATGGGCTCTGATGAAGAGTTTGAATTCTTCCTAAATGGAATCTGGGAGGTAGCTGAGCCTCTGTTATGTGCAAAGTACTCTTCTGTTTCGTCTGATACAAAGGCTGTAAATCTTTCATTGGTCATTCACCAAACGCCAAGGCAGCACCCATTTCTTCGTCTGCATTCTGGACCACCTGATGTGGTGAGTTCTGATGTTCATTGATCAGAGGTCACATCTGCACTCAACCAACTTAGGTCAAATTATTTTCAGGCATTAGGAAATTATCTAACCTTGGAAACAGTTATTGGCGAGAACTGTGCAGGGGATATGGACTGACTTTCTTAACACACCCAGGCAGATGGAAATGCTACACCTCCTACTAACAGCAGGGAGGTGTGATGTATTATAACACGCAAACACTGCACGCGATCTCGTCATTCGAGATGGAATGACGAGGACGCGTGAGGACGGTTGGACGGTGGACCGATCGATGGCTGAGGCGACAGAGATTAAATCTATGATTGTACCCATATACGTGTAGTGGGACATTATTACCTCATTACATTTGGCGACGAAGGTGGGATTCGAACATAAGAAAACAGCCATTTATCATCCAGAAACCAACGGTGCAGTTGAAAGATTTAACAAGTACATAAAGGAAAGCATTCAACTCGCAAAAGTGAATGCTCTGAGTTGGCGTGCAGAACTTTTGAAAAGGATTACAGCCTATCGGTTCTCTCCACATTCAACTACTGGCAGATCCCCTTTTGAACTGTTTAGGAAAAGGATACCTAATACCAAGTTGTCTCCTGGATGGATGGAGTGGATAAAAAATGGATATAATTTGGTGAACACGGAGTGGAGAGATAGAGAAGAAAGGCTCATAGAGAAAAGGAAACAAGAATTTGATACAAGGAAGAGGGTGTGTAAAAATAATATAGTTGTGGGTGATGTGGTGAAGGTGAAGCCACCAGTTGGATGTCTTGAGTGGTCAAAGTTCACTAGACCTCTTCATGTGATTAAACTTTTCAAGAATGCTGTAAAAACTTCAGATGGCAAGATATGGAACATGAACAGAGTGGTTCGGTTGAAAGGGATGGTGGAAACGGGTATTAGTACTGAAAGGTCCAGAGGAGTTAGAGACAGTGTTGGGTCAAGAACACAAAATAAGGGACGACATGATACTGATGAATTGAACGCAATGAGGAGAAGTGGTAGAAGGAAGATAAGTCCCGGACATCTTAAAGACTATGTTCTCATTTAAAAAAAATTGACGTTTATAGGGTTGTGTGATAGCTTGTATTAAACTTATTTAGCGGATAGGTGGGGTTGATATGATGTTTAGTTGATATGTTTGGTGTATACATAGTTTTGGTTATACATTTATTTGTTGTCATGGTTATGTGGGAACATCATTTCTGTATTAATTTGTTCATTGTATAAAAGGGAGATGTGTGATGTATTATAACACGCAAACACTGCACGCGATCTCGTCATTCGAGATGGAATGAGGAGGACGCGTGAGGACGGTTGGACGGTGGACCGATCGATGGCTGAGGCAACAGAGATTAAATCTATGATTGTACCCATATACGTGTAGTGGGACATTATTACCTCATTACAGGAGGCACACCATATAGTAACACTACTATACAAATCACTTAAGATGGACAAACCCAGGACTGTGGCAGTGGCACACGCAGCATGGGGAGCGAACCTGCCATAGCCATTGACGGACGGAGAAGGGAAACGGACATATGCGTTGGTCAAGGGTTTTTCTGCAACACAAGGTTTAAATTGGCACATTTCAATTTTGTGCACTGTACATATTTAACACTGGTCAGGCTTAGTTGAATGTACAGAGATATGGGTGCAGCCAGCGCCAGGTGTGGGGCGGAAGGTGCATCTTTTTTTTACACATGGAATGTGAATCTACTGGAATGCATGCATGATAGATGCAGGTGGTGGCACGATTGCAAGCTGCAACAAAGTTGGACTTTGGGGTATTGTACAAAGAGTGTTTGCTGGGACTTGTCAGTAGGCCTAAGGGGGGGTAAGATAGTGTAGAAATGTTTGCAGTTGGCAAATGGCTGTAAGTTGCTTGGGGCAGAGGCATTCCTCGCTGAGGCTGTGGGTGAAGGATGTTATGGAATGGCCAATAGCCGAAGAAGTCCACATTAAACTACACAGATAGGGTGAAGTACTACAAGACAACTTGGAGGTCTGGGCTGGGTTACTAGAAACACAGTCGCAAAATGCTGGGAATGTAACTCTGCAGGGGCATACACCCAAGAGGAACGAAGAGACTGGGGAAGGGACTAATCAGACTAGTGACTCTGTCCAACACCCATGAATAAGGGGAAAGCAATATGGGGATGATAAGGGTAAAGGAATGGTTGTGACTTTTGAAGTAGTGAGAGTGTGGCACACAACTCCTGGTCTGGGCTTTGTCAATGGGGGTGGTTTTAGAGAGACCAGAAGAAATACCACCAGACTCCTCCTTAGGTGGGATTAGCAAGCATGATTAATTTATGTACCTTTTTGGGGGTCTTGTATCTGTTACTGCTGTGGGGGTGGGGGGCATATTGACTGACCTATGGTAAGACATGATACATAGACATTGCATGGGTTGTACTCTGATTATGTTTGACCGTGATCCTACAAAGGTGGGATACCTGTACTAAAACTTGTAATCATTTTTTTTTTTTAAACCCTTGGGAACAATGTGCTTCAAAGTAAAAGGTGTACTGTCGCTGTTTGGGGTGGAGGTGGCACCATACATCGCACATGCCAGTGGCAGTAAGGAATTTTGCAAAGTACAAAGGCCCCCTCTGTAGAGGTGCTCTTTTCCCGGTTTTACCTGGTTGTCAGTCGAGCATTATATTAAGGTCTCCTCACATAATTGGTATCCCAGTTGAGAATTGCAGGATAAAGCTGACCAAGTTGTTCAAGGAAGGTGGGTGTCCCAGCAGGAGTCTACCGGTGTGAAGGGCAGATAATTTTTTAATAACATGGCAGCTCCATGTGATTCCCTCTTTAATCTGGCATGCCCAATCATTGAGAACCCCTGTCACAAAAGAAAGGGACGGTTTCTGTCCATAAAGTGGGTTTTCTGTAACAGTTTGCCCCATATTGTTTGGACGTTATGAGCGTTGCCCCTCTGTTGGTCTTAATGAATAAACTGTTACTTCCAGATTATAATTTGTAAAAGTTTAATTTGTAAAATTTGTAAAAGTTTGCAAAAATGTGTATAATTTGTAAAAGTATCTTTAGATGTATTGGTCATGTGGGGTTACATGGTGATTGTTTCTGACTTTTTTGTTGTGTTGCTGTTGAAAGGTCATGCGTAACTGAAGAAAACATAACCCAAACTCCTCCCTTCTCCAACACACCACGTTCCACCCTACACATCTCACCCTACACATCTCCAACTCACAGTATCTGTCATTTGATGCATGCCCTAGGCTCCACCGGTGTGGCTGATTACCCACGGGGAGCTGTGCAACTGAACATCCTATCCCTATAGTAAAACACACAAAAATAGCAGTTCCGGAAAGTTGTTGGCCCGACTCCTTTGGCTGATTCCGCATCCACCCAGTGCAGAATATTATCTAAAATCTGGCAAAAGTCTGTGTAGTTAGAAAGGAGCAGTGTGAGCAGAATTTCAAGGAAAAAGAATGCTCAAGAAAAATGCGTGCAACACAGTTCAAGGTGTTTAAAAGCGGGTCACGTTCTTAGTCTGGCTCTCTTGTTTAGGAATGACTGCCACTTCAGCCAACCCTCTCTCGTCCCTAGAGCAGGTGGGCTCCAGCTCCCTTTCCTCACATTGATCTGCAAGGGGATCAATGTTCAATTATGTCAACGTCTCCGCCTTTTTTGCCTCTGGGTTCTATTTCAGATTTTCCCTTTCCTCGGCATAGTCCTAAGCTGTCTGTGGTGACTCAAAGAACAACAGCATACCATGAACATTAAACCTCAGTTCAATGGGACACATTAAGACCTATTCCCGTTTTGTAGCTCTTACCTTTTCCTTCAGTGTGAGAAAGGAGCACGGCTGTCAGCGCGCTTGGTGTGTGTATAGTCAGTGGGCAAAAATCTATGGGCTGCAGTACTTCCCAAAGAGTTTGTCAGTGTTTGAGACTATTTGCAATCATTCCTTTGATCAACTTTTGTGTGCTTAATGCCCTGAGTGCCAAAGGTATGCCCGGACGTGGAGCCCTTGCTTGCTGCACCACAGGATCCAAGGTATAGCTCAATGACCAGGCTTAACAGGACCAAAATGGGCCTGGGATTGGTTGTGTTCCCTTCTAGAAGGGGGTCTTTCCTGACAGTTCCAGATGGACTGTTTCCATGAGGGGCAAGATCAGTACTAATTTGCATAAAGCAGGACTCTGTCTAAAGTGTCACAGTTGGTGAAAAAGACATAGGCTGGAAATCTACCCAGAGCAATTGCTAATGGTATAGACCAGTGGTTCGCAACCTGTGGTCCGGGGACCCCTGGGGGTCTGCGAAGCCTTCTCAGGGGTTCCGCAAGAGCCTAGAAAATTAAAAAATATTAACAAATATTGACACATTAGGTCCCCAGCTTCCAGTAATGACTCGTACGGGGGTCCCCGGGTTCCCATGATGATTCAGTGGGGGTCCCTGGGTTCCATTAATGTTAAAGTGGGGGTCCACAGAAATCAAAAGGTTGGGAACCACTGGTATAGACTATTTGCAAGCATGCCTCTCATCACCTTTTATGTGTCGTGATATAGTCTGGAAACAAAATAACTTTGTTAGACTTCGATTATGAGGATAGCATCTCTAGCCATATAGTTTAGGAGGCATACAATAACTGGGTGGGCCCAGCGCGGATGGTGGGTGGTCTTAGTGTTCAGCTCCTAGTGGGCCTTCTCTTTTACAAAGCTGTGAGAGATTTTCTACATGGGACAGGACATCAACTTCTTGGTGATACATTGTGCAGGATTTGAGCCTTCCAAACTCTCTGGCATTACTACTATGCACAGGTTGTTTGTGTGGGCTTTGCTTTAGCGTCCTCTACCCTGTCCTCCAGTTGCTTTGCAGTAGAAGACAAGTTGAGCGATCATGCCTTTAAAAGTTTAAAGTGTTTTCTCCGCCTTAGGAATTTAGCTCTCTCCTTGTGACATTTTCTCCATAGTTTTGCAAAAACATGCCCAATCGTACTTTGTCTATCCTGCCTTCAAGTGGTGCTCTGGTCTCTTTTATGGGTTGCAATTAGGACCTCTTTGGTTGAGGCCATGCGGTCTATATATCTTGCAGCTTCTGGAGAATCCACCTGCACAGTCAGTGCAGGTCTGGCACACTTGTTCATCTTAGTTTAAGTGCCTGGGTTGCCTTACCCTTGACAATGATTATGACTGTTGATGCCAGAATATGCAAATGTACAGGCAAGGGCACTCCAGATCGGAGAAGAGCATCTCCCAGGAAGCAGGGTCCAGGAGTCAAAAAGAGAGGCAGCCATGTTGACGGAGCCCAAGGGGGGCACACAGAATTCCTGCTTCTACCTCTTCACCAGCTGGTAAATAGCAGGTATTTTCTGTGGTCTGATCTCTTGACCTCTGTCACTGTCGGCGGTGTGCTCCTATGTCACACTTCATAACATATTTATGTTCGGTATCTGGATATGGCAGACAAACATGTTAATATGTGTTGTCATGGTCAGCGTAGTACACCACATATGAGGGAAAAGGTGATGTGTATATCCAGGCACCAACAGTACAGGAATAAATGTGAATGAGCACATCAGTACATTCCTCCTTATGCCAGTCTAACTTCCCTTTAATTTACTTTCCAGGAGTGATCCGAAGACAGGTTTCCAACAGTATTGGCACCATTTTTGTTAAAAATGTGCTTCCTTTTGAGAAGTATGTCTGTCATCTTTGTATGCTGGCTACCACCCGTAACCGACCTCTCTGTCAAGTGTATTAAAACATTTCACCATGATCACTTTCAAGTTTGTCATGTTGTCTTAATTAGTATTTGTAGTGGAACTGCAATAGTAAGCAGATGAAGACAGGCTTTGATGCAAGGAGTAGGAGATGCCTTTGAGTGTTTAATAGGTGACATGGAGCGGGTGGAAGATGCTGCTGTACTTTCCCGGAATTCACTATGCTTACCCACTGTTGCCTGGGTGCAGCACTAAACTCTGTCCTCGTGATGGTGACTACACATGAATGCCTAGAGCCCTTGCGCTGGATCCTAACTCCTCACTTGAAGGCACTGTGAAAACCATTTGTCCACTCAAGACATGGACAGGTGTCAACCCTGCCTCATTGCGTCAACCTATCCATTCGCAGGCACCATACCTATGAGACACTAGTTGTAAACGACAGTCAAAATTATATTGCCAGTAACAACTAGGTTCTGTGTTACCTGAAAGACCCGACAATCAACCACAAACTAAGAAACCCTAATGGAATTAAAGGAAAAGCTTTCCACAGTGAGCCTCTGCAGTTTTGCTTACTGCAGTGCTTGTAAACAAGTAAGTATTGCATAATTTCACATGACTTTAAATAAGAGATTAGCAGCAAATAAAAAGTGAAAGGGGATGTGAGTTTTACGCACGGGGAAATTAGTCACATGGCCAATTACCCTTGCCGATTTGTATGTTCTTTGCAAGGTTCCTGCTGCTATCGATATGAATAAGAACGTAGCACATCCCAGTCCAGTGTCTGTGATGTGCAGAAAACATTTCTGATCTTCAATAAAGCAGTGGAACGGGGGTGTGAAGACTAGTTTTCTGTGTGCTTTAATTTATCCCGTCCTTAACATAATGGAATGTATTTTGCATTGGAGACTTAGGGGCATATTAATGAGCCCTTTGCAGCACCGAAGTGTCACTTTTTGTGACGGTCCGGCGGCGCAAACTACAAAATCTTATCAATGAGGCCACACAAAGCCACTTTGCTTGGCTTTGAATGGTCTCATAGATATGGAGTAAGGCAAGACTGAGTAATTAAATGCGTTGCCTTACTCTGCGCCAGGGAGGATTCCCATGGGTGTTGCGATGAGTTTTACCACACAACACCCATGGATTTTGATGCACCACCAGATTTACGAGAGCCTGTAAACCTGGGGAAGTGCCAAAACCCTACGCCTTCTCATGGGAGGCACAACAAGGAGAAATATTTTCAGTTCTCCTATTCTATGTGTGCTGCATTCTGACATAACGTAGCAAGTTGATTACATGAACACGAGACCCACTTTGTCAGTCTAATGAAGATATAATGTACCTAGGGAGACATGAATAACTCTGAAAAATGCTGGACACGCTGAACCTGTGATGACAAAAAAGAGTTATTGGATTCTGTGCCGAGTAGGCTAGTGAAGAGTAAACTATTATTATGTTAATTTTTCTAAAGCGCACAAATACCATTGCAGCTTATCCTGGCGCTGAGAGAATTGAATAGGAACTATAAGAAGAAGGAGACTGACTCCTATCCAGCCAGGTCTTCAAGGCTTTCCTGAACTGCAGCAGATCATGTGTTTTGCACAGAGTAAGGAGTCCATTCAAGAGTTTGGCTGCCACCACCAAAATGGCCTTTTCTCCAGAACGTGCCCGCCTAAATCTTTGTAAAGTTATCAAGAAAATATCCTTGGTGCAAAGAGTGCGACCAGGAACATAGGTACAGATTTTTTTTTTTCCTCAAGTAAGAAGGGCCGGTTTCGTGCAAAGCTCTTAGACGTGACAGAGGGTTTTAAAAATCATCCTTTTTTCCTACCACGAGCCAGTGCAAGTTGTCCAGTGAAGATGAGGCGGAAGTGAAATGTTAAAGGCCAAGAGCAAGTTTTACAGCTGCTTTTTGAATCCTTAGTAGTTTTTTTCATGAATCCTGATAAACCAGGAAAAACGAGTTCTAATAGTCCAGGTGTTCAAAAGTGTCGCCTGGATCAGCACCTGGTGGGCCAGTAGAGGAGGAATGGTGAGATCTCCCTCATTACCCTCAGCAAGAAGAAACAGAGGGAAACTAGATGATTGACTTGTTTTTCAAACAATAGCTCTGGCTCCAAATTGAAGCCTGGCTTTTTCACAGCCTGATGGATGGGTTGGTCCCAGAAGAAGGCCATAAGTCAGAGGGAAAATTCCTGATCAAATGAGAATGGTTTATCCAAAACACGTCCATTTTGTCAGATTTAAACTTCAAGATATTGAATTGTAGCCAAGACGAGACTGCTGACGTGCACTAATAGAAGGACTCAAAACAGGCTACACCCGACTGGTCCACCACAATATTTATTGGGGTATCTTCTGCATGGTTCATGCAGTTAAGGCCAAAACTAATTAAGCCGATAGACGATTTTAGATGTTAAAAAGAGTCGAGCTTAAGGCAGACCCTTGAAGCACGCTTTGGTATATTGTCCTGAAGTCCGACAAAAAAGGAAGCAGGTAGACTGCTTGGGACCTATCTTCTAAGTAAGATTTGCACTGCTGACGTGCATACCACCTGATTCTGATTTCCAACAGCCCAGACAGCAAGATGTCCCTGTGAAGAATGTCAAGAAGTAACCCTGTGTTAAAAGCAGCAAACAAGGCCCAGCAGCACAAGTGCTGTGGAGTCTCCCTTGTCTGCCAAAATTTGCAAGTCATCTAACATCGAAAGTAAACCTAGTTTCTTGCTCTGGGACGTACGGACAGACTATACTGGACCTAGGGTCTAATTGTGTTCCATAAATCCAGAAAACAGCTGGTTTGTGTGCTTTTGGAGAGCGAACAGTAAAAAATTACTTTTGAAGAGTTTTCGGCTGCAAAAATCATCTTGTTGTAGAATTCAGCTTTAGCTACAACAATTCGTTTTCTAAATATTATTCAAGGCCTTTTTATACCTCTAATCTAGCAGAGATGGGGTAATCCAAATACCATAATTTTTTCGATTGTTTGCATTTTACTTTGGCTTTTTTCAAAGTAGAGGAATGTATCGCGGAGAGAAGTGTTTCCCGCTTGACAATGAACTTCATTAGGGACACCACTCCATCGAATACTGTCTCTACTTATTGGGTATACTGCTCACATCCCATAACTGGATTATGTATCCAATTAGCTCTGCTAAAAAATATTGATGAAATCGTAAATGGATATGTGGGCAATTGGAGTTTCTTTTGGACATCGAAAGGAGTGTCCTGTTCTTTAAGAAAGTACGAGTGTTGGCATGCCTGGAGCCCAAAGGAACTTTCACTGGGTGGAGAAAAAGTTTTTTTTTTGTGTGTGAAAAAACCTCACCCACCAGGGTTACCCCTTGGTGGAATGCTTCATCATTGGTTTTCCTCCCGTTCTGCTGCAGAACAAGGCGTGCTGCGGCCGATGGAATATATGGGAGAACTGTTATAGTTTCATCAATGTGAATACTAAGAGGGATAGGAGTGTGGGATCTCAGGTGTGTTAAAAATACCTGCCTCTGGATGGTATTACTAATTTAATATGTCTTGCATATTGCGTGGTATGGTTAAAAGAGGGGAGTTGGGGGGGGGGGTATATTATGTATCTTACCTTCTAAGCGGTCTACATGTTTCGGAGTCTACCCGTAGACTTCTCTTCAGGACCAAGGTGGACTCCCTAGTGTCACTCCTCGATTAGCTACCACTAGTGAAAGCACTAACATTAAATGCTCTAAGGTATGATGTGGTCCACACACTAAAGTAAAGTAATATCCATTATTACTGATGGCCTTCTGGAAATCTTTTAGTGTATACGCTTTTGCCTCATAGATCCTCCGGGAGAGGGATGTACTTGCACACATTCATCAAAGCAACACTCCCGCTTTTTGTCTAATTCTCACCTCCCCGGGGTCCAAAAACACCCAATGATTAAATTGATCAAACAATGGTCAGTCCACTCCTGAGATAGTGTCAACACAATGTACTGTTTCTGTTGACCCAAAAATTATATCATGCATATGGCATTTTTTATGTGTTGGACTTTGCACTCGCTGATGGAGCTCCAGGGATGCCTGCCATCAACAAATCTGACAGCCAGATGATTCAGAGGGAGTTTTGCCTAGATGTTTAATATCTACCACTACTATAAAATTGGCATGAGTTAAAGCAAAGGGAGTAGATCTAGGAATGGTTCTATGAAGTATTCAGCTGGGTCTGGTGGACGATAGCAAACACCATCATTCAGTAAAACCGAGACGGGAAATCCTGTGTTTCATCCCTAAAGTGGACTAAAACACAGGCCACACCACAATGAAACCACATGCACAAACTATAGTGTGTGGAGCCATTCAGACGTGAGATATGTGATGTTCGATGGCATCTGTCGCTGTAGATACACATGGTATGCATGCATGAGCTCGCCATCTGGTGTTGGGTCGGAGTGTTACAAGTTGTTTTTCTTCGAAGAAGTGTTTTCGAGTCACGGGACCGAGTGACTCCTCCTTCTGTGCTCATTGCGCATGGGCGTCGACTCCATCTTCGATTGTTTTCTTTCCGCCATCGGGTTCGGACGTGTTCCTGTCGCTCCGAGTTTCGGAACGGAAAGATAGCTGAAAAGGGAAGATTTTCGACGGTATCGTTGCGATCCGGTTAGAGATAGACACATACGACGACGCGTTGAACATCGAAGCGCTTCGGTGCCCTTCGGGGTAGATTTCGGCACCCCGTCGGGGCCTAGTCGGCCCGACCGCGTGGAGAACAACGCCGATGGAACGGACCCCGTTTCGATTCTGCCCCGAATGCCACAACAAATATCCTTATACGGACCTACATTCGGTCTGTAACCTGTGCCTGTCACCCGAGCACAGCGAAGAATCCTGTGAGGCCTGTCGGGCGTTCCGGTCCCGAAAAACTCTGCGCGACCGTCGAGCGAGAAGACTGCAGATGGCGTCCACGCCAAAAGAGCGTCGACAGTTCGAGACAGAAGAGGAACAGGAGGAATCCTTTTCCATCCAGGATTCAGACTCCGACGAGCTAGACTCTACAAAAACTGTGAGTAAGACGTCGAGATCAGACCTTAAAAAAGGAAAGAAGGCCCAGGGGACGCCACTGCCAACCGGCCATGGCTCCACCCAAATTCTCGGTGACCAACAATCGGCACCGAAAAAGGCCCATTCAGTGTCGAGATCGTCCGACTCCGGTCGAGACACCGGCACGCAGCCTCCTCGGGACCGAGAGAGTGCTAAACAGAAGCATTGACACCGAGAGTTCGGTGTCGACACGGATCGACGCCGAGACAGTGGCGCCGAAGACCATAGAGGCCAAGAATTTTCGGCACAGAAAAAGAGGAAGGTTACCTCGGAGCCGAAAAAACAATCGACAGGGTTTTCGGAGCCGAAAAAAGCGACATCAGACCCTGTTTCTGGCTCCTATACTGAAGAGCATTCTATGTCTTCTCAAATGAAGAAACATAGATTTGAACAAGAACTGCAATCCACTGACGTGGATCACACGCAAAAGCGTATCTTTATTCAGCAGGGGACTGGGAAGATCAGTACCCTTCCACCTGTCAAACGAAAGAGAACGCTTCAGTTTACTTCTCAGCAACAAACAGCACAAAAGGTAACACCTCCTCCCTCACCTCCACCTGTAACTCCGGCTTCGCCAACTTACACCCCGTCACATTCGCCAGCTCACACCGCCATGAGCCACGATGACCAAGATCAGGATGCGTGGGACTTGTACGACGCACCAGTGTCTGATAACAGCCCAGACACATACCCAACTAGGCCATCACCACCGGAAGACAGCACAGCCTACTCACAAGTGGTGGCTAGAGCAGCACTATTCCATAATGTGGAACTCCACTCGGAACAAGTAGAGGATGATTTTTTATTTAACACCCTCTCTTCAACCCACAGCTCCTACCAAAGCCTGCCGATGCTCCCAGGCATGCTACGCCATGCAAAGGACATTTTCAAGGAGCCAGTTAAAAGTAGGGCAGTGACGCCTAGGGTGGACAAAAAGTATAAGGCGCCTCCTACGGACCCTGTATTCATCACCTCTCAGCTGCCACCAGATTCTGTGGTGGTAGGGGCTGCCAGAAAACGGGCAAATTCACACACTTCTGGGGATGCACCTCCCCCAGATAAAGAAAGTAGGAAGTTCGATGCAGCCGGGAAGAGGGTTGCTGTCCAAGCAGCAAACCAGTGGCGCATCGCAAATTCACAAGCGCTGCTAGCGCGATACGACAGAGCCCACTGGGATGAGATGCAGCATCTCATTGAACATCTCCCAAAAGATCTGCAAAAAAGAGCAAAACAGGTTGTTGAGGAGGGTCAAAACATTTCCAACAATCAAATACGCTCCTCCATGGATGCAGCAGACACGGCCGCAAGGACCATTAATACGTCGGTTACCATCCGTAGGCACGCATGGCTCAGAACGTCTGGATTCAAGCCAGAAATTCAGCAGGCAGTGCTTAACATGCCAGTAAACGAAAAACTTCTGTTCGGTCCGGAGGTCGACACAGCCATAGAAAAGCTCAAGAAGGACACTGACACTGCCAAGGCCATGGGCGCACTCTACTCCCCGCAGAGCAGAGGATCTTATAACACCTTCCGCAAAACACCTTTTAGAGGAGGGTTTCGGGGTCAGGCCACACAAGCTAGCACCTCACAGTCCGCACCGCCCACCTACCAGGGACAGTACAGGGGAGGTTTTCGGGGCCAGTATAGAGGGGGGCAATTCCCTAGGAATAGGGGAAGATTTCAAAGCCCCAAAACCACTACCAACAAGCAGTGACTCACATGTCACACACCCCTCCCACACAACACCAGTGGGGGGGAGGATACGTCAATATTACGAAGCATGGGACAAAATAACTACAGACACATGGGTCCTAGCAATTATCCAGCATGGTTATTGCATAGAATTCCTGCAATTCCCTCCAGACATACCACCAAAATCACAAAATTTATCAAAATACCATTCACAGCTTCTAGAGATAGAAGTTCAAGCACTACTGCAAAAAAATGCAATAGAATTAGTACCAAGCACACAAATAAACACAGGAGTTTATTCACTGTACTTCTTGATACCAAAAAAGGACGAAACACTGAGACCAATTCTAGACCTCAGAGTAGTAAACACATTCATCAAATCAGACCACTTTCACATGGTCACACTACAAGAAGTGTTACCATTGCTCAAAAAACACAACTACATGACAACCCTAGACCTCAAGGACGCATATTTCCATATACCAATACATCAATCACACAGGAAATATCTAAGGTTTGTATTCAAAGGAATACATTACCAATTCAAAGTATTGCCTTTTGGTTTAACAACCGCTCCAAGAGTATTCACAAAATGCCTAGCAGTAGTCGCTGCACACATCAGAAGGCAGCAAATACATGTGTTCCCGTATCTAGACGACTGGCTAATCAAAACCAGTTCGCTCACACAATGCTCAAACCACACAAATCAAGTCATACAAACCCTCTACAAACTAGGGTTCACCGTCAACTTTGCAAAATCAAACATTCTGCCAAGCAAAGTACAGCAATATCTAGGAGCCATAATAGACACGACAAAAGGAGTAGCAACGCCAACTCCACAAAGGATCCACAATTTCAACAGGGTCATTCAACACATGTCTCCAAACCAAACAATACAAGCAAGAACAATACTACAGCTCCTAGGCATGATGTCCTCATGCATAGCCATTGTCCCAAACGCAAGACTGCACATGAGGCCCTTACAACAGTGCCTAGCCTCACAGTGGTCTCAAGCACAGGGTCACCTTCTAGATCTGGTGTTGCTAGACCGCCAAACTTACCTCTCGCTTCTATGGTGGAACAGTATAAATTTAAACATAGGGCGGCCTTTCCAAGACCCAGTGCCAGAGTACGTAATAACAACAGATGCTTCCATGACAGGGTGGGGAGCACATCTCAATCAACACAACATAAGAGGACAATGGAACATACATCAAACAAAACTGCATATAAATCATCTAGAATTATTAGCAGTTTTTCAAGCACTAAAAGCTTTCCAACCAATCATAACCCACAAATACATCCTTGTCAAAACAGACAACATGACAACGATGTATTATCTAAACAAACAAGGAGGAACACATTCAACGCAGTTAAGCTTGTTAGCTCAAAAAATATGGAAGTGGGCAATCCACCATCAGATTGGTCTAATAGCACAGTTTATTCCGGGGATCCAGAATCAGCTGGCAGACAATCTCTCTCGAGATCACCAGCAAGTCCACGAATGGGAAATCCACCCACAGATTCTGAACACCTACTTCACACTCTGGGGAACACCACAAATAGACTTATTTGCAACAAAAGAGAACGCAAAATGCCAAAACTTCGCGTCCAGATACCCACACAAGCAATCCCAAGGCAATGCCCTATGGATGAACTGGTCAGGAATATTTGCTTACGCTTTTCCTCCTCTCCCTCTCCTTCCTTACCTAGTAAACAAATTGAGTCAAAACAAACTCAAACTCATTTTAATAGCACCAACTTGGGCAAGACAACCCTGGTACACAACACTGCTAGATCTGTCTGTAGTACCACACATCAAACTGCCCAACAAACCAGATCTGTTAACGCAACACAACCAACAGATCAGACACCCGGACCCAGCATCGCTGAATCTAGCAATCTGGCTCCTGAAATCCTAGAATTCGGACACTTATAACTTAGCCAAGAGTGTATGGAAGTCATAAAGCAGGCCAGAAGGCCATCCACTAGACACTGCTACGCAAGTAAGTGGAAAAGATTTGTTTGGTACTGCCATCATAATCAGATACAACCGCTAGATGCAACTCCAAAACATATAGTAAATTACTTGCTCCATTTACAAAAAGCAAAGCTAGCCTTCTCTTCTATTAAAATACACCTTGCAGCAATATCTGCATACCTGCAAACTACCTATTCAACTTCCTTGTATAGGATACCAGTTATCAAAGCATTTATAGAAGGGCTTAAAAGAATTATACCACCAAGAACACCACCTGTTCCTTCATGGAACCTAAACGTGGTTCTAACAAGACTCATGGGCCCACCTTTCGAACCCATGCACTCTTGCGGAATACAATTCCTAACCTGGAAAGTTGCCTTTCTCATCGCCATTACATCTCTAAGAAGAGTAAGTGAAATTCAAGCGTTCACAACACAAGAGCCTTTTATACAAATACATAAAAATAAGGTCGTCCTACGACCTAATCCAAAATTTTTACCAAAAGTTATTTCACCATTCCATCTAAATCAAACGGTAGAACTACCAGTATTTTTCCCACAGCCAGATTCTGTGGCTGAAAGAGCACTACATACATTAGATGTCAAAAGAGCATTAATGTACTACATTGACAGAACAAAGAACATCAGAAAAACTAAACAGCTATTTATTGCATTCCAAAAACCTCATGCAGGTAACCCAATATCAAAACAAGGTATAGCCAGATGGATAGTTAAATGCATCCAAATCTGCTACCTTAAAGCAAAAAGACAACTGCCCATTACTCCCAGGGCACATTCAACAAGGAAAAAAGGTGCTTCAATGGCCTTTTTAGGAAACATCCCAATGCAGGAAATATGTAAGGCAGCCACTTGGTCTACGCCTCACACATTCACCAAACACTACTGTATAGATGTGCTATCCGCACAACAAGCTACAGTAGGTCAAGCTGTATTAAGAACTCTATTTCAGACAACTTCTACTCCTACAGGCTAAACCACCGCTTATGGGGAACTAACTGCTTACTAGTCTATGCATACCATGTGTATCTACAGCGACAGATGCCATCGAACTGAAAATGTCACTTACCCAGTGTACATCTGTTCGTGGCATCAGTCGCTGAGATTCACATGGACCCACCCACCTCCCCGGAAGCCTGTAGCAGTTCAGAAGTTACCTTCAATTTTGTACATTTGTATATATATTATTTAATCCTTTAATAGGTACATACTTACATTTTTCATTGCGCGGGCACTATTACTATAGTACAACTCCTACCTCACCCTCTGCGGGGAAAACAATCGAAGATGGAGTCGACGCCCATGCGCAATGAGCACAGAAGGAGGAGTCACTCGGTCCCGTGACTCGAAAACACTTCTTCGAAGAAAAACAACTTGTAACACTCCGACCCAACACCAGATGGCGAGCTCATGCATGCATACCATGTGAATCTCAGCGACTGATGCCACGAACAGATGTACACTGGGTAAGTGACATTTTCATTCCTTCCTTTTCAAGGATGCTGACAGGGGCAAAAATATTTCACTAATTTGTAACACAAGGTATTCTCTTGTTCAGTGTAAAATCTCTGAATAGTTTCACTTGCCTTTGCATGTCCCGATAAGTGAATGAATAACGTAGCATCCTTTATTCTGATCTGCTTGTTGTTTTTCAGATATTGGTTCTTTGGGAAAAGCGAAAGAAACTATGAACGACAATGCTAAAATCAGATCACAAGGAAAGGTAGCAGGAGGTCATCCTGTCCCAGAAACAGGTAAGCAGCAAACATTGAGAAATGTTACATTTCACATGCATCAGTTTGTAAAACACGAACCATGCCCCATTGGCATCAGAGTGATGTACTAGGGTATATTTTATACATTAGGGCAGTAATTTTCTTGGTACCCTGACTAGCAAGATTGTGTTATAAAATAACACAAATGTAGCATCCTGTGCATGGAAAAGGCCACAATAGGGAGACACACTTTACACGGAGGGTGGGGGGGGGGTCACTTCAAAGTTGCACATTAGGCATCTTTAAAACAAGCAAATTATAATGTGTGCAAATCAAACACTAGAGTTTGGTTTACTAGGCAGGCAGGAAGTAAAAGGTAAGCATTTTCTAGGTGGAATAATCACAGAGGTCAATTATGGCATTTAAGAAGGCCTAGGAAACATAACATTGTCACATGTGAAATTAATTGAACAGATAAAAGGAATATTTAGCAAGGCTGGTAAAAACAGATGCAGTGAGGTGGAATCTTCCAGAGAGAACTGTTTGAGAGTTGTTATGGCGGGTAATCTTTCTTTTGTGAGATATTCTTCAGTGAGAAGGATTTGAGTTCAACCTGAAGATACTGGGGAGGGGCAAGGAGTTCCAGAGTTTTGGGGGCATTCTTATGAAAGTCTGCTTTATTGTCCTGTGCTTTATTAACCTTGGAGAGAGGAGTGTTCTTTTTTTTTTTTTTTTTTCTTTACTTCTGGACACGGATGCTCCTCTGCAGAGCTTTTGTTGATAATTTGAACTTGCATCTTTGCAGTGAAAAGCTTCAGTGATCACCTAACAAAGGCACTAGATATGCATTTGCATGGTGAATAGCTTTTAGAGAGACTAATCATGGGTTAGGAAGCCAAGTTAGTGGGACAAATCCATAATCTAGTGTATTTTCTTAGGAATATATAGAGTTCCATTTTCCTTGGCACCTTAATTTGATAAATGGATCCCTGTGCAGAACTTTTATGTAGGCCCCAATATGGATCCTTTTGTCTTGTGTGATACCCAAAATATTTGCCTTTTTAATCACGTCCGGGAAAATCCTGAAGTCCTCGATAGAGATAAACCAAGATATAATAGAGAATTTTTCCTGGTATCAAGATAGCAATTGGAATTCAGTTTTCAACAAATTGAGAGAGTTTATTTAGCATTATCTAACATTATCCAGGAATTGATTCTGTCAAGGTATTTTATGAGGAAAAACACTTCCCCAACAGAGTGTTTCCTAGATAAACCCAGGTGCCATGATCATACTGGTGGTTAATACCAACAACATTAGGTTGTTCACTGTTGGTTTCAAGTACAGGTTGAAGATCAAGTATGGAAGCTTGTGGTACACTGTGTCGTGGGGTATGTAGGAGAGCAGTGAGCACTATTATGGATTTTATTTTTCCAGTTCCAAAGCTATCGTGAGAACCACTTCATCACTGGGTCCTGAAATCCCAGGGTGTTCCTCAGTCCATCAGGAAGAATGTAATGATTGAAAGTGTTGAATGCAGTGGAGAGATGATGTAAGACATGGAGGCGTACTGTTTAATAAGTTGAAAGGAACATCAGCCGTGGGAAAGGTAGTGATACATGTGATTTAACTGGCCTAAAGACACACAAGTCATTTTCTTTCCAAATAACTTATATTTGTTTTTTCACATAGCAGAAAAATAGCATTGCATTAATGGAACAAAGAAAGTAAAAGACAAAATAAATAGCACAACCCCCACTCTCCCATTTCCCCCTCAGATCCCATCCTATTGATCCTCTATATTTATTTGTAGACATATTCAAACCTCTCTGAGTGACCATAATACTTATCGCCTCAAATAGAAATCATCCTCAAGGCTTCTTTTCTGTCTTCTGGATGAGCATTAATTGCAATGATCATAGGGATCTCAGCTAGGCCATTGTAATCTAGTGTGCCGTAAGATTGTCTATTAACGCCCCCCAACTTTGATCGTATGTGTGAGAAGTTCTGTAAATCAGATGTTAGATTCTCCTTTGCCAATAGAGACCACAACTTGTTTGTCTATTCCTACTTGTTCGGGACTACTGCCAACTTCCATTTTTGTGTGAGTAGCTATTTAGCTGCTAATATCATTTTGCTCACTATGCACCAATCTTTGTCAGCAATTTACAGCCTGCTAGCAGGAGAAGGAGCAAAATCGTTGTGAGTTCAGGTTTCAGCGAGTAGTCCAGTACTCCCCTGATGTGACTTAAGATCTTTTTCCAATACGTTTGTAGCGCTGAGCAGGGCCACCACACATGGATCCCGTCCACTATTTGTCCACAACCCCGCCAACATAGGCTTGTGTCTGTAAACATGTTCTGCAACTTTTTTGAGGTGTACTGCCATAGTTTCAAATATTAATAACATGGATTCCTTATTCTGTACACTTCTACACAACATTGGGATGTCTGCCCACAAGTTTTCCCATTTCCTTTATGGTATTCCCTTTCCAGGATACTTTCCTATCTCCGCATAACTGTCCATCCAACAGATGGGCTCTAGCCATGAGAACTCAAAACATTCTGGAGATGATACTCTTAAGTGAAGTATAATTTGGGAATGTTTCCCATTCTGTCAGGTCCCTAGTGACCGACACCTTATGAATCGGGTAAAATGTCCAATGCCTTAGTTGCCAGTACCCCATTCTATCTGGTTTCATCCATTCAGGCTCTTATTTGGATCGCTTGAAGGTTTTGTTCGCCCTCCCTTTCAAAGAGGTCCGTTCGCTATACCTCCACCCTCTGTCTTCATTTTTTCATTATCTCTTGGTATTCCCAGAGTGAAATTAGAGTTCCTCAATAAGGGGGTGAAGGTGGATGGTAATGTTATAAGGTGTGTCTTTTTAGTGTTGTGGCCGTGTCCAGCCTTATATTTCTTTTGATAATTTATTTATAAGGTGACACGTATAGGTTACAATGTCACAGAAAGAGAGTACCAGGAGTAGTTCAACCCCACACACACTCCCGTTTGAGTCAGAAACTGTGCAACCACAAACTGTGTGGTGGATTTAGTAGAGAGAAAGGGACTGGCATGACACTATAATGTGTGTGAGACCACCTAGTCCGTAAAAGGAACTCCCTCTCACGCACAGCCATTTCTTACACCCTAATCTAAGCTGGAGATTATGCGCCAATATAGCACAATTTGAACAGGGCCAAAGAGTCCCTTTCTCTCTACTAAATCCCCCACACCGTTTTGGACACGTATAGTGTAACCATCAATTACACTTAGAGGTCAACACTAATCTTTGGTCTCAGATATGAGTGAGATACCATCCTAACAATCAACATCAATAAGATCAAATCAATAAACATTAAGTTCAAGCATTTATTGCCCTTTAGATTAACAATGCTAAAATCATGTAAATCAAAAGCAAGACCAAATGATACAAGTACAAAAATGATACAGGCTGACCAAATCTTCTAAAGAATCTTAACCTAGACAGTATTTATCATTAGACATTCAAGAACCACCATGCAGAATAACAACAATAACTAATGAATGATAGACACAGAATACGTTTAGTTATCGCAGATACATTTGTTTACAATCAATTTTATGAACAGTCGAATTTAGATTGTGGCATCTTTAACTAATACTCTAACTTGATATGCATGTTTGGGCTTCATGCAAAAAGAAAAGAAGACTCAACTTAATTTGGAAAACATCTGACAATGGCACTAACCAAAAATAACGGTTGGGTTTTCTAGAGAGAGAAAACTTAAAAATCTACAAGAAAGACAAATGCACATTTGGTTATACCTCTCCTAAATGGATAAGCAAGAAGCCATGTCTTCATCAGTGGAGCATCGTCTGGTCTTCTTCATTGGGCAATGTCGTAAAAGGGAACAGTTCAGTAGTGTTTGGCCTTAATGCATCTGAACTGTCAATGGCAGAAAGCCAAAGACACATCACATCAAGCACTAGCAGAGTATATGAAAATCCGAACTAACATTACCTCAGTTTTGCTATATTAAATCCCTAGAAAGCAACTAACTAACTTTCTATTGTTCAGTCTATGGGGTGGTTTAAGTTAGAGCCAATTAGCTTTTCTCCACGTTTCAGAAGTATCTTTTCTTCATTTTCTGCATTCATGATTGGCTCATCTTCTGACACTGCAGTCACCAGTTTCTGCAGTAGAATACAATTGTTGCAGGTTATAGATGAGCACTGAAGACTGTTGTCCCTATACACACATTATCTCATCTCAGGAAGACAGACACATGTTATAACATAATAACATAACATTTCTACAATAAGCAAGTCACACAGGATGCTTAGAGAAACCTCTTTTGCAGAGTTAACATTTTTAAACATTGCCTCTGGAACATTACTAAACTGTGAAGCCTTTTTAAAACCATTACTAAAACATGAAGAATAAAACATTTCATAATATTTAGACTGTTAATTTTTATAGTACATATTAATATTCATGTTTCAGTACATTTAATTATGAATAGACAAAATACATTTTCTTTTAACAGTTATTATGTCAAACCACATTGTGGGGGTCATTACGACCTCGGCGGTCTTTTGAAAAGACCGCCGAGGCCGCGGGAGACAGAATACCGCCATTGCCGGCGGTATTCCTGTCTCCCTATTATGACATTTCAGCTGGGCCAGCGGACGGTAACAGTGTTACCGTCCACTGGCTCAGCGGAAATGTCACATCAACATTGCAGCCGGCTCGTAATAGAGCCAGTGGCAATGCTGATGTGCAGCGGGTGCAGTAGCACTTCGGGCAGTGAAATGCGCGACGGGGCTATGCCTGGGGGCCCCTGCACTGCCCATGCCAAGGTCCCCTTACCGCCGGCCTTTCAATGGCGGTGTGTACCGTCACGGACAGACCGGCGGTCGAGGACTCATAATCCCCAGGACAGACGGAATCCTGGCAGGAAAATGGAGGGGCCGGCGGTATGGCCGTGGCAATTCCGCCACGGTCATAATTGCTGGCGGAACACCGCCAGCCTGTTGGCGGTGTTACCGCCAACATACCGCCGGCCGCCAGGGTCGTAATGACCCCCTGTGTCTGATACCAGAGTGATCATATTTTCCAAAATACATGTTTTCAGCTTAACTTTTTAATACATGTTATTTCATTTTATTCTAATGACACAATTTTTATTAATAATGTTTGTACTCCAACAGTGTCCCTGTACCACATTTCCATTGTGAGATCTAGGATCTCAGATAAATAACAGATTGCTTGTCTCTCTGTTTTTGCCAGCCAGGTAGGATCCCAGGGTGCTTTTCCCCACTGCCACCCTATCCATGTAGTTTCAATGTCTCTCTGATTCCCTAATAGACCATTCGAATAGGCTCTTCAGTGGTGAGGCATTATAATATAGTTTGATATGTGGTAGACACGGCTCTCCTGATTTCTGTGTGGTATTTGGAACTCTCACAAGAACCTTGTGTTTTAACCAGCCCAGATGAAAGCATCAGTTGCTGTCTATAGGTCTGTCAAGTCTACATTGGGGATTTTCACAGAAGGTGCCTGGAAAAGGTATAGACGTCTACACAGGGCATTCATTTTGATTGCTGGCACTCTACCTGGCCATAAAATGTATACATGCTGCTACTTCACCAGGACTGCCTTTATGTGTTAATAAGCTTAGGGTAGTTTTTCCTATATAATGTGCATATTTTGGTGTAAAATATACTCTAGGGTATTTAATTTTATTCTTTGCCCACCTAATTTGTCTAGTTATTATCTGATCCCCCTCCTGAGGTGCCAAGCTAATCCCCATTGCTTCTGTTTTTGCTTTGAATTCCTGACCAGGAGCTGCATCTGCAGAGGAAGCTTGAGGCCACTGGCAGAAAGGCACACAGGTCCTTCAACATTAATAGGATATCATCTGCAAATAAATCAATCTTGAGGACCTCCTCACTGAATCTCATTCCCTCTTTCTATGAGTGTCGTCTAGTATACGCTGCCAGCGCTTCCACTATCAGTATAAATAATAGCAGGGATAAAGGGACATCCTTGATGTGTTCCTCGGGTCAAACCAAAAAGATCTGAGCTGTTTCCGTTGCCCAGCACCCTTGCCCTCGGTCTCTGGCAGTTGGCAGCTATCCATTTTTGCATGCTGGGTCCCAAACCTAAGCGTGTTGGGTCCCAATCTTATTTCTTCCAGAACCCTAAACAGAAAGCCCCAGCTCACCCTATTGAGTGTTTTTTTTGCATCTGTTGATAGGAGCAAAAAAATTGAGCTTATGAAAGCTAGACTTCAAGTGCAGGGCCCTGCAGATATTATTCACAGTCTGTTGATTAACACAGATCCCGATTGATCAGGGTGTATCAGGTAAAGTACATGTGGGGCTAAATGATTCGCCAGCACCTTGGTGTAAATCTATATATCCGAATTCAGTAGTGTTACAGGGAGGAAAAAGCTACACTGTTCTGCTGGTTTCCCCTCTTTTTGATTTAGGGAAACTTTGAGTTACAGTATCAGACTGGAGGCAGGAATTTAACACTTGTACAGGTTTCAGACCAGCTCTGGGCTATGTTTGGAAGAAACAAAAAATGGTTTTGTTAACCCATCAGGTCCCAGAGATTTGTTAGGAGGAAGGTCCCTGATTGCTTTCCCGATTTCCTCCTGGGTTATTTACATTACTTATGCTTTGCTGTTTGCCGTCGTCAAATTTGGTAAGGCAGCGGCCACTACTGAGTGTATTTCCATCATATCGGACCCTTCTGATGTATAGAGGGTTGTATAATAGTTAAAAATGTGTTCGTTTTCGTCTTCTCCTCTATTCTCTCTCACAATGGGAACCTGTCAGTGCCAGAATGCAGGTGGCCACTGTCGTTCCTCTGGGTCTGTTAACAGGAGACTATTTTATTAGTTTTTTGTAAAAAAAATCTGTTTTAGGAATAACACATTTTTTGCTGTTGGAAGTAAATTCAGCTTCCCTCTCGATTTAGTCACCCTCTCCAGTGCTATTATGGATTTGCCAACATCTGTTTATGCTCCATTTCCGCTGTCACTGTTTTAGCAATCAGGGACACTTTTCTTAATGTATTTCCCCATCTAATGCGTGCCTTTTCTGATATGCACTGAGCTAATTTTAATGGTTTCAGTGCATCCCATAATGTGTGTGGGCATGCACCCCTTCTCATTCTCATCAACAAAGTGTTTGACATGTCTCTAGTTGCCTGATCAGTTACCTTATCCCAGAACATCGATTTAGCAGATCTCCAGAGTGCCATTCTTCCGCGATCCCGTACATATTCTCCCTCCCATAAGACAATCTACTGGTCAGAGATTGTGCATGGGCCATTCACAGTGGTTAATTCGTAAATAAAAACGTGCCGGAGCCCAAAGCCCTCCTCTGAAGCAAGCACCTGCTGCAGTTAATTAAATGTGCAAGCACTGAATACTGAGGCAGTGAAAAGCTTAAACCATCTCAGGCCTCTTTAATCCATTTTCAGGCACTCCCTGCACCTTCAGCTCACTCTTGCAGCTTTTTACTTTCTCCCTTTGTGCCACTTTTTCGTTTTTCTCTTCCTCCGCCTTTCCCATATGTATCTTTTGCTCACAGTAAATGCCTGTTGCAGAAAACTAAGTGCTGGTGCTCCACACCGGGAACTACTGTCTCAAATGAAGCACTGGCCATACGTTCTATCTCTTGTCCTTTCCACCCAGGCCTGCATACCCCACTCTAACTGTATCCTCGAATAGGAACTGTACACGTGGGAGTTCTCCTCTTTCATTGGGCATCTATCTCGCCATATTTCAAGTAGCCCCATATTTCCCAGTTTTGCAGCAAATGAGGTGACTTTGCATTTTGTAGGAAACACCTGTGGCGTCTGTCTTGTTCTGCGTTAGGGGCAATATTAAAATCTCCCACCCACAGTGGATACGTTGATTCCATGCTTCTGTTTTAGTATGAAGATATTCTACGAAATTGTCTTTTGCTGTGTTCGGGTGTAGACATCTAAGCCTCTACTCTGATACTTGCCTGATATGTAAAGGAATCCTCCCTCTCGTCCATCCCTAACTTTGATTGGATTTTCTAATTGGAGGTCCCTCAGGATCCCAATCATAAAAAGAAACATTGAGGTGAAAAGAGTGTAGGGTAAAATATATGTTTCATGGGGTGAGTATCTGACAATCTCAAGTGGGTCTCTTGTGGGCAAATGATGTCTGGACTGTTCTCTCCGATATCCTTTCATATCTTGTGTCTCTTAACTAGAGAGTTCACTCCCCTGACATTCCATGATAATATTTTAAGCATCAAGGATGTTCAAGTTCTATGCGACTGCATGCTGAGAGTGGTAATCTCGTTTCCTCTGTATGAATTCTTGAAATCTCTATATTTGTTATGGGACCTGTTTCATGATTCCCTTTCTAACCAGCTCTGTTAGAAATGGGGCAAGTGGATACACTTGCCAAGTCGAATTTGCAGTTAAGATATGCACACACAGACACTGCAGTGGCAGGTCTGAACCATGTTTACAGGGCCACTAATGTGGGTGGCACAACCAGTGCTGCAGGCCCACTAGTAGCATTTGATTTACAGGCCCTGTGCACCTCTAGTGCACTGTACTAGGGACTTACCAGTAAATCATATATGCCAATCATGAAAAGCCAATTACATACAAATTTTATTCAGGAGCACTTGCTCTTTAGCACTGGATTGCAGTGGTAAAGTGCCCAGAGTAACACAAATAGCGAAAACAGAGTCCAGCACACATCAACAACCTGGGAAACAGAGGCAAAATGTTAGGGGAGACCACGCCAAGGATGAAAAGTCTAACTCGTGTCCCTCCCCATCTGAAAGTGGGGAGTAACGTCCCAGCCTCATGGGAGTTCTAATCACTAAGGCGCAAGAATCTGGACAGACCATCAGCATTGGTGTGTTCTGTGACAGCTTGGTATTCCACCAAAAAGTCCATCCCCTGTGGGGAAATGGACCACCTCAACAGTTTTGGATTCTCATCCCTCATCTGCATTAACCATCTGAGGGGCCTGTGGTCGGTCTGAACCCGGAAGTGAGTCCCAAACAAGTAGGGTCTTAGCTTCCTCAGCTCCCAGACCACAGCAAAAGCTTCACGCTCTATGGCACTCCACCTACATTCCCTGGGAAGAGACCTCCTGCTAATGAAGGCTACAGATTGATCTAGGCCCTCTTCATTAAGCTGTGAGAGTACTGCTCTAATACCATGCTCTGAGGTGTCTGTTTGCACAACATACTCCTTGGAGTAGTCAGGTGCCTTCAGCACAGGTGCTCTGCACATGGCAGCCTTCAGAGCATCAAAAGCCATCTGGCAAGACTCAGTCCAGATCACCTTGCTGGGCTGCTTTTTGGATGTCAACTCAGTCAAGGGAGCAACAATTGTTCCATACTCCTTGACAAACCTCCTATAGTAACCTGTGAGACCTAAAAAGACTCTCACTGCAGTCTAGGTCTTGGGAGGCTCCCAAGCCAGAATTCTATCAATCTTTGGCTGTAGGGGTGCCATCTGGTCACTCCCCACCTGGTGTCCCAAGTTGTGAGAAAGTAGCCTCTTTCTAGCATGGTTACCCCCACTTTTGGCCTGTTTGTGAGTGTGTGTCAGTGTGCTTTTACTGTGTCACTGGGATCCTGCTAGCCAGGACCCCAGTGCTCATAGTTTGTGGCCTAATGTGTATGCCTGTGTAGTGCCTAACTGTGTCATTGAGGCTCTGCTAACCAGAACCTCAGTGCTTTTGCTCTCTCTGCTTTTAAATTTGTCACTGTAGGCCAGTGACTTAATTTACCAATTTCAATTGGCATACTGGACCCCCCTTATAAATCCTTAGTATATGGTACCTAGGTACCCAGGGCATTGGGGTTCCAGGAGATCCATATGGGCTGCAGCATTTCTTTTCCCACCCATAGGGAGCTCAGACTAACCCTTACACAGGACTGCCATTGCAGCCTGCGTGAAATAGTGCACACACTATTTCACAGCCATTTTCACTGCACTTAGGTAATTTAAAAGTCACCTATATGTCTAACCTTCACTTGCTGAAGGCTAGGTACAAAGTTACTAAGTGTGAGGGCACCCTTGCACTAGCAGAGGTGCCCCCACATAGTTCGGGGCCATTTCCCCGGACTTTGTGAGTGCAGGGACACCATTACACGCGTGCACTACATTTAGGTCAATACCTATATGTAGCTTTACAATGGTAACTCCAAATATGGCCATGTAACATGTTTAAGATCATTACATTGTCCGCCCCTTCCAAATCTGGTATTGGGGAGCCAATTCCATGCATCCTGGGGCCTCCACCATGGACCCCCAGTACTGCCAAACAGCTCTCTGAGGCTTGCACTACAGCTACAGCTGCTGCCACCTCACAGACAGGGTTCTGCCCTCCTGGGGTCTGGGAAGCCCAGTCCCAGGAAGGCAGAACAAAGCATTTCCTCTGAGAGCAGGGTGTTACACCCTCTCCCTTTGGAAATAGGTGTTACAGGCTGGGGAGGTGTAGCCTCCCCCAGCCTCTGGAAATGCTTTGAATGGCACAGATGGAGCCCTCCTTGCATAAACCAGTCTACACCGGTTCAGGGACCTCTTCTCCCCTGCTCTGGTGGGAAACTGGACAAAGGAAAGGGGAGTGAGCACTCCCCTGTCCATCACCACCCCAGGGGTGGTGCCCAGAGCTCCTCCAGTGTGTCCCAGACTTAAGCCATCTTGCTTTGCAAGGTGTGGGGGCACTCTGGAGGGCTCTGAGTGGCCAGTGCCACCAGGTGACATCAGAGACCCCTCCTGATAGTTCCATAGCCGATAAGGAAGCCAATCCCCCTCTCAGGGCTATTTAGGGTCTCTCCTGTGGGTTCTCTTCAGATTCTGCTTGCAAGTTTCCTTCAGGAATCCTCTGCAGCAACTTCATACTCTTCTGACCTCGGATCAACCGCAGCCTGCTCCATGAAATGCTGTAACTGCAACAAAGTGTCTACAAGATAAACCTTTCTTCAGCAACCTCAGCTCCAAGTCAGCAACTGCACCTGTTTCTACATGTGCATGCTCTGGGGACTCCCTGTCTTCATCCTGCACCAGAAGGACCGAAGAAATCTCCCGTGGAGTGACAGTCACTCCCCTGCTCCAAGCAAGCACCTTCCAAGGCGACGACCGGTACCCTGGGACTCCTCTCACAGCAACGAGCGTGCTCCTAAGGACACAGAGGGTGGACATCATCGACATAGACTGTCGTGATGTCCTGCTGACGCAATTTGGAGGAGGTAAGACTTTGCCTTCCCTGAGAGCAACGGTACCCGTGTACTGCGTCTTCTTCGCCTCCTGAGGCCTCTGTGCACTCTTTGCAAAATTCCTTCGTGCACAGCCTGGCCCAGGTTCCCAGCACTCCATCCTGCGACGCACAACTCGCTGAGTTGTTCTCCGACGGCGTGGGACCTTCTATTGTTGTGCTGCATTAACTGCGTTTTGCACCTCCTTTGAACCCGGATCCTGTGACTCCTGGGAGTGCTGGCTTGTATCCTGAGGGCTCTTTAAAGTGCTGAGAGCCCCCTCTTCCTCCTCACACAGAGTTCAGGCCCCCAGGTCCCTCCTGGGTCCATCCAGCACATTTTGATGCAAAATGCACTTTTGTCGTAGCCAAGGCTTGTTGGCGCCTTCCAACACGAAATCTCGTCTGCACTGATCTTCACGCCGTGGGACATCTTTTACATCCTGTTGGAACCCGCTGGCATCTTCCTAGGGTGCATTTCTGCAGTCTTCGACTAACCAGGGACTCTTCTTTTGCAACCTCTTCTGGGTTGGCAGGGGCTCCTGTCCTTCCTGGAACTTCTTTCGACTTCTGGACTTGGTCCCCTTCCTTTGCAGGTCTTCAGGTCAAATAATCCAGCAGTTGTTCTTTGCAGACTTGGTTGGCTGCTGCAAAATCCCCAAAACGAGGTGCAGTGTGTCCTAAGGAAACTTGCAGGACTTTACTCCTGCTTTTCTGGGCTCTGGGGTGGGGTAATTTATTTACCTTTACAGTATTCTTACTCTCCTAGTAATTCTGCACACACTACACTTGTCTAGGGGGGAATTTGTGATTCACATTCCACTTTTTCAGTATATGGTTTGTGTTCCCCCTAGACCTATTTTCTTCTATTGCATTCTATAGGATTTCCTACTGTTTGCATTGTTCTATGACTATTTACTTGTCTAATTTTGGTGTCTAGTGTATATATTGTGTATAATACTTACCTCCAGAAGGAGTATTGTCTCTAAGATATTTTTGGTACTGTCTCACCCCAATAAATACCTTTATTTTTGGTAACACTGAGTATTGTCTTTACTTGTGTATAAGTACTGTGTAACTATAAGTGGTATTGCATGAGCTTTCCATGTCTCCTAGTTCATCCTAAACTGCTCTGCTGTAGCTACCTCCATCAGCCTAAGCTGCTAGAACACTACTACTTCACTAATAAGGGATAACTGGACCTGGTATAAGGTGTAAGTACCCAAGGTACCCACTTCAAACCAGGCCAGCCCCCTACACAAGTACACCACAGAACCCTGCCCTATTTGGCACGTACTTGCCTTAATAGTGAGGCCTGCCTTTTGCTGGTCCGCCAACACTTTACAGAGATGTTGCAAGTGTTCCTCCCATGTGGAACTTTAGACAACAATGTCATCCAGGTAGGCAACACTGAACTCATCCAGCCCCTTTAACCCCTGGTTGACCAACCTCTGAAAGGTGGCAGAGGCATTTTTCATCCCAAATGGCATCACCTTAAACTGAAAGTGCCCATCTGGGGTAGAAAATGCAGACCTCTCCTTGGCCCCCTCAGTCAAGGCAATCTGCCAGTACCCAGACGTTACATCAAACTTGCTGAGGTATTTGGCAGCTCCGAACCGATCTATGAGCTCATCAGCTCGGGGCATGGGGCAGGTGTCAGTTTTAGTGACCACATTGAGACCTCGGTAGTCCACTCAGAACCGAAGTTATAGGGTGGCACCAGGAGCAGCAGCCTTTGGGACCAAAACCACAGGGCTGGCCCAAGGACTGCTGGAATGCTCAATAACCTCTACGGTGAACATCCTGGATGCCTCACCCTTGATGCTAGCCCTGACCTTGTCAGTCACCCTATAAACATTTTGTTTAATGGATGTACTGTCCCCAGTGTCCACATCATGTGTGCACAAGTGTGTGACCGCTGGGATCAAGGAAAACAGTGAGGCGAACTGTCCCAACACCTGGCGACAGTCCCTCTGCTGCTCTGCAGTCAGGGAGGGGGAGAGGATCACTCACTCCACAGAACCATCTTTTTCTCCTGCAGATAGAAGGTCAGGAAGAGGCTCACTCTCCTCCTCCATCCCGTCATCTGTCGCTAGGAGCATGGACAACTCTGTCTGCTCAAAGTGTGGCTTGAGCCGGTTAACATGCAGGACCCTTAAAGGGTTCCTGGGAGTCTGCAAGTTCACCAGGTAGGTGACTTCACCCTTGCGCTCCACCACCTCAAATGGCCCAGTCCACTTGTCCTGGAGTGCCCTAGGCTCCACGGTGCCATCACCCACACTTTTTATCCAGGTTGAAACTCAACCAAAGTGGCATTCTGGTCATACCAGCATTTGATATCCCCCTGGCTTTAATTCTAGGTTCTCCTGTGCGAGCAGGCAGTCAGAGCCAGCATGTAGCTGAATACATCCTGGGCGGTTTACTAGGAGCTTTTTCCAAAGCCTCCTTGACCAGACTTAAATGTCCCCTTGCAGGGCAGCCTTAGATCAGCTCAAAGGGACTAAACCAAAGTCCCTTTTGAGGCACCTCCCTGTAAGCGAACAGAAAGCATGGCAAGAGGACGTCCCACTTCCACCTCAAGGGCTCTGACAGGCCTATAATCATGCCTTTCAAGGTGTGGTTGAATCTCTCAACCAGACCATTACTTTGGGGGTGGTAAGGTGTGGTGAACCTATACGTTACCCCACACACCTTCCACAAGGACTTCATATAAGTAGATATGAAGTTGGTACCCCTATAAGATACCACTTCCTTGGGGAACCCCATGCCGGTAAAAACTCCCATCAATGCACAGCCCACCACAGGGGCAGCGATTGATCTTAAAGAAATGGCTTCTGGGTACCGGGTGGCATGGTCTGCCAAGACAAGGATAAACCTGTTGTCCATTTCTGTGTTGGGATCTAGAGGCCCCACAATGTCAATGCCAACCCTTTCAAAGGGGGTGCTGACAACAGGAAAAGGCTGGAGGGGAGCTTTGCATTTCCCCCGACTCTTGCCACTTGCCTGACAAGTTGGTCAAGACCTACAATGAGCATCAGAGTGCCTGCACATTTGGGGTCAATAGAAGCGGGTGACAAGCCGCTGAAAGGTCTTGTCCTGCCCCAAATGACCAGCTAAAGGCACATCATGAGCCAGACCCAGTAAGAAGGCCCTGAAGCACTGGGGTACCACCAGCACACGGGCTGACTCAGGCACCTTAGGCTCGCTATATAGGAGGCCATCCCCCCAGTAAGTCAGATGTGATCCAGGCTCCTTGCCAGACCACTGGTCTGCAGCCTACTGCCACAAACCCTCCACAGAATGCCTCCTTGATGGGCCCCCCTTCCTGCTGCCACTTTGACAACTCAGGGACCTCACCCGGTCCAGCCACCTGTTCCACTGTAGGCTCCAGGGCCTCCCCCTCAGGTTAAGCCTCCTCCTGGGCCGTGGGAACTTCTGCGGCTGGTTTCCAGCGCCCCTTGCCCTTCCTCCTCCTGGCAGACACCTGGGCCCCTCTTTAAGGCTCCAGGGTCTCCGTATCACCCTGACGGGCTGCCATAGACCTGGTGGAGACGCATACCCACCCAGACAGACAGACCCAACATCTCCTAGTGTGACCTGTGTTCCACCTCCTTCCGAGGGGAATCCTCCAGGTAACTGCCAAGCAAACAATCTACAGGCATGGTTGGACTCACAGCTACATTCAAGGAACCTGAGACTACACCCCCCTCCATTCAAAGGGAACCTGCGCCACTCTCCACAGGCGCTCTGAGTTGTCTACTGCAACTACTTGGTGGAGTACCCAAGGATCTATCTACTCTTAGACACCAGGTGACTCCTCACTGTAGTCACACTGGCTCCTGTGTCTCTCAGAGCCTCCAACCTTTGTCTATTTATGGTCACCCACTGCCTGTACTTAGTGTTCTCAGGCACTAGTGTTCTCTGGACCAACTCACTGTCCCCTAGTGAGACAAGGGTCATCTCAGCTGGCTCTCATCCACCTGGAACCAACTCCTCCCCAAGCGCTACACTAGCCAAACCCTGGGACTGCGCACCAGTGGGTGCTGGTGTACTCTTGGCGCATTTGGGCCCACCCCCCCTCACATGACCCACCTGGTCACATGCCTAGCACTTATGTGGGGGACCCCCTGCCACATGTTTCCCTTTGGAGAACCATGGCTGCTTCTCACTGGGGGGCTGGGAATCCTTACCCTGGGAATCAGATTGGGGCCCTTTAGAGAACGCCCCCTGTTTACCATCCCCCCCTTTTTTTTCTGAGAGTCCCTGCCCACCCTTGGCGTGGTCTCCCCCATACCTCTTTTGGACCCTGGTGCTCTCCCAGCGGTCCGCTTCCTGCCCAAGCTTCCTGGGGTCAGTCAGCTTGCTCTCATTTGGGTGCTGGCACAGCTCTGGAAAACATAAACTGTACAAGTGCTCCCAAGCAATCAGATTGTAAAGCCCCTCATATGTTGTCACCTTACTGCCCTTCACCCAACCATCCAGTGATCTGCAGAATGAATCAACACATTCCAACCATGTTTGGGATTCCTTCTTCTTATAGGACCTAAACCTGTCCTTATACTGATCAGGGGTGAGACCAGGGCGTCCTTCATGATAGGGTAAGTGAGCCCCTGGGGATCCCCTAAGGATGTCAGAGTATCTCTTCCCTCTACCTCAAAGTGCTTCCACAGACCCGCCCCCCAATGAGCTTCAGGGACCAGATTCATATGGAGAGCAGACTCATACCCCTTATACCACAGCAGTATGTCATCCTCTCTCTTGTAACCCTTCACAAGGTCTTTAGGAATGTGCACCCTCCTCTCAGGCTGCACTGTGATGTTGCTACCACCATCCCTACGAGACTGGCTCCTCTGATCCAGCTCCCTCAAGCTGAGCTCATGAGCCAACAATAACGTTTTCTCCTCTATGGCCATCCTCATTGGATAGCAGTGGTGAGGTGCCCAGAGTAACAAAAACAGCAAAAACAGAGTCCAGCACACATCAACAACCTGGGAAACAAAGGCAAGAATTTAGGGGAGACCACGCCAAGGATGAAACGTCTAACATTCTAGAACATGGGCTGACTCCTATCCAACTACATTGGATAACAGTCCCTCCTGAGCTGGGGATACATACTCCCGGACACTGTGAAAAACAAGTTGCAACCTGCATGCTCCCTCACCCACTTTGAAATAGCTGTTAGTAGCCATGTTACTGACCTGCGTTTAATGTACAATGACAATCATTTGCATAGACAACTTTACTCTTTAAAATTCTTGTCCATTAGTAACTTAATAGAGCCTTGACATTTCTGTGAAATAAAGCACATTGCTGCAGGTTTTGGTACAACTTCCGTTGGACTATTCTCACTCAGTCTAGCTTTTTTTTTTACTCGTGGTATGACAATTCCTACATTCTGTATTCGAGAGCTACCCGTCTCATCAGTATATCGAGTCTGTGAGGTTGTCTACGATATCATTTTACACTGGTCAGGGTTTTGATAATTTTTCGAATGATTCTTTGAGCTAACCCTTTTTCTTTGAGTTTTACAATGCGGTCTTCACCTTCTGCGTCATGTTTCAGGAGGGTTTCCGGCATTTCCCTTCCTAGTCATATAATCTCTTGGGCCTCCTTCACTGTGTGAACCATGTATGATCTGTTTTGCAGTTGAAACCATAATCCACACGAAAATGTCCAAATGTTGCTTGTGAGATGTCTTAAAACAAAGCCAGCGTTTGATCTCTGAATGTTATGATATGTCAGACTCCCGATTCCCTCATTATCTGATTTTTCAGCTCAGTAAAGCCTCATTTGGCAATTATATCTCTCTATCTGAAACCTCTGTGCCTTGCGAGTATTGTTTTTATGGTCTTTTGTGAACCACTACAAAAATCAGTGCGTGCTCATCTTCTTAGGTGTTGGTAAAATATGATGTACATTGTATAGTCAACATTACTGCCCTCTGAAATACATAGGTACTGTCATTTTTCTGCACAGGAAGGTACAGAAAGTGACATAACTTCTGCATTACAGTATCAGCCTGCCAAATACATTTATGTATGAACTTGTTAAATGTCAGCAGCCATCATCCCTGTGATAGCTGTAATTCCTAATTAGTCGCAAACTGCGACATGCCTCATTATTATTCTACAAAGGAATTCCTAAATTAAACTCAATGAGTTTCACACATTAGGAATAGCGATTTCCTAATTGCGATTTGGTGAGAATCACAATTAGGAAATCTGTATTCCTAATGTTGTTCATCTGGCCCAAAGTTCCCTATTTGTAATTGAATCTTAACATGTGTGAGAAATTGGGGGTGTGAGCCTTTCTCACGCAGCAGCCATAATCGTTGTCAGGGTGAACAAAAGTGAGTCTCTAAATTAACTTGTGCTTAACCTTCTGGTAGCTTGCCTCAAAAGCAGTCAAAGGTTAATTAGTGGCAATGCATAAAGTATTTATGCAGCACACAAACAGTAATATGTAAGAACACAGCACTGAAAATCATATACAAATTTAGAAAAATAGAGTAAAATTTAATTATTTGACCCCCCCAAAAAAAATCAAATCAATAGAAACTACAAAAACCCTAACCAGTAGAACAGGAAATATGGAGCTTTGCAGTTTTTGGTAGATATAGCGCTTAAAAACACGAATCTCCACTCAGGATCATCTGGTCGTGCGAGACCGGGTGAAAGACAAAAGTTCAGGCCGACTGTGATGGAGTGTGGACTGGATACAGGGATCAGGTTAGTCCCGCTGACTAAGTTACCTTCTCAACGTCCGGCATGAAAAGTCCCGTTTGTAATGGACGAGGCTGAGAAGAGCAAGGGAAGCGTCACGGATGGACGTTGCTGTAGCACGAAGAGCAGGCCTGGTGTTGGAGGCTGTAGTCACTGTAGTGGGAAGATCCTTTCAGATGTCGCAGATGGTCATTGCTGAAGTTTTGCATTTGCAGTGACTGTGGGCTGTCTTTGCTGTTGCACGAAGTGCAGATCTCACATTGCAGGTCGCCACTGGCATTCACTATAACGCGAATAGTCTGGCTAACCAGAGCGTCACGTTGGTGGTCGTCACGGTTGCACGATCTCAATGCAAAAGGGTCCTGTTCAAGGTTACAAAAAGCCCAAACTTCAGGCATGCCAACCAAGGGCCCAGGACCTGGGGAGGCACTTCTTGAGGTTCAGGAGGGCTTAAGCAAGTCCAGTTGTGGAAGGTCAGCTGGGCAGTTGCAGGGAGGCCTCTGGAGCTTATGTCAATGTAGCTCTGAACAGGAGGTCAGTCACTAAGCCTTGGAGGCACTTCAGGTGGCTGAAAATGAAGGGAGCAGGTCCAGTCTTCTCCTCAGACAGCAAAGCAGGCCTCTGGCAGCAAGGCAATCCTTCTGTAGTATCCACGGGTCCAGGAGGCCATTTGTTAAGTTTATGGTTTGTAGAGAGAAGCAGAATACCATTAGTGACACGCCACTGTCAGCTTAAGTTTCTCCAGCAGACACCTAATCTTAACTAAGGAGTGCTTTCCAGTCCAGCATTTATGTCCAGTCCATGTCCAGTCAGTGTGGCCAAACCTGCCTCCAGAGAATCCATAATTAAACAGGTTCCAACACAGATTTAGTTCAGGGTATTCCAGGAGAAGGTGTGTATCAGTTTGTTTTCTCTGCATCACCTTCCTATGTGAAAAATGGAGCAGGTGTGTTTGCTCCCTCCACTGGGTTTCTCTACACAGAACACTGGTATGTCATAGCTCCCCAGTAGTACTCCTATGAAGACGATCCCTTGAATTTGCAGTGTCTATTGAGAAGCCCAGTTCACTAATGGCAAGCCTTGGGTGTTCCACCACTATCTTTTGTTTGTGCCTCACTGGCACTGCAGTTTTGTTCAACACAATGTTATTCAATCTTTGAATGTTCCAAATAATTCCCCTGGCCTCCATTACAGCTCCCTTACAGTGCTGTGGGCTTAGTGCATAGACCACAAATCATCAGAGCACCCACTAGACAAACTGACATGAAGAAAATAGACAAATTGTTCAGGCCTTTATACTTCTCCCCACTTCCAGAAGTCAAATAGCTTCCCTCGTACTCCAGCCACTTTTGCTTGGATGAAATGCCACGAATTATCCCTGCCCCTTTCAAATCCTTTTCCAACACAACTCCTGCCTAATCTACAGGAAAGAAACAGTTGAACGCTGGCACTGGCAGACAAAACCCTTATGCAACTTCACCCACTCTTGTAGTATATTTGAGGCTCTGAGATCCCTTTGTCACATGTCTTACTCCTCTTCTGAGACTGTCCACTGCACTATGCTGACCAACGCTTCTCTTCCGCTTTGTCTGTCACACCTCACCTCGCTTTACCATATCCCTCCTCCAACATTTGGCTGCCTTACCCACTACCCATACCACTCCACATGTCTCCATTTCTTATAGTCAGACAAATCCTGGAGGTGCTTCAGGACATTGTTTTCTCTGTCCAGTATGACCCAAAGAGGAGATGCAGCCAGCACCTCTGGAATGAAGGGTGAAAGTACACCACCGGCTTTGCAGGATCATATCCAAGAGGTATATGAGTCACACTTGGAATGGGGAGCCAGTAGTTATATATTCTCTTCCCTTTTTGTCTCTGCATACTCAGAGCACATGCCCACCTAGAACAGAATACATTTGAGCAGAATCAGTTATTCTGCTAAGTGTTGCTGCTTATATCTATTTTCCTGACAAGTTTACTGAAGATGGACTGTAAAGTAATGCCCTGTGCTGGGAAGCTTCAACACCTGTGACTTACTCAAGCACTTATCATATCCTGAGCCTGCTCCTCAGCAAATGTCACTGCAACATCTGCATTCTCCTGGTTCTTCATCAAAACTCCTTTCTAGTTTGCATTATTTAACCATCTGAAATCGACCTTAAGCTCCATACAACAAACCCAACTACATGTTCCTTACGCTAGTATTAAAATCTGTCCACAAAATAACACAGCTGTTACTATTTCCATGCACCGATTGTTTAGACCATTTACCTCGACATCCCTGCACACTTCTTAACCTAATGCAATCTTACCACCTTCTAAAGCCTTTGTGCCATCTTGCATTTAAGATAACTTACTACATTTTTCTCCTCTGACACAAAATTGCCCTCTACCTCAGCTTACGATTTTTGCCCTGCAGCCCTAGTTAACTACCTTTCTACAGCGCCTCCATGCTAATAGCATTTTGGAACTGATACTGTGACCATTGTAATGATTAGTATGTAAGTGGTGAATCTGTTATACTGTCTGGGGAGTAGCTATTTTCTCCTTTGTATTATCTCATGACCATCCCTTCATCCCACCGCATTTTCAGATGAGGCATAATTATATAACAGATTACTAAAATGAATTTGAGTGGTCTTAGATGCAAACCCTGTTTTTGGATTTCAGTAAACGATTGGCATCACAAAGAGCATACTCTGTCCCATCACTGGCCCTTAGCTAATATAGTAGAAGCATAATAGTTTATAAAACAAACCGTCAGTAAGATTGCAAACTGTAAGTTTATATATAACGCAGCAGCGTGGAGCGTAGTGCCTTTCTGGACTAGCTCGAAATACAGAAGCTTTCATGAGGTTTTTGTATATTACAATACATGTTGCAATGTAACCAATAAAGGCATGCTAATTTTCAATCATTAATAAACATTGGCCTACATATGGGTATTGGCTTATGAAATCAGGTAAAGAGGCACATAGCAATAGGTTGTCACGTCATACCCATAGCTCTCATTTCTTAAGGGTTTGCAGTTACAACGAGGGGTACAGCAAGTTCATCTAAAGGCCGGGAGGCCTTTGCTTGTTCTCCAGCTCATGTTAAGTGTCACAAAATGGAACCTAAGAAAAGATGGATTTCACATTCCCTCCTTTGACACTCAATGATGCCATTTAGTCTGCATCAATGGCCATGATGTCCCTCTCTTCCTTATCTACCTCAGCTTGTTATGTGTCTCCCGTCAGGGGCTCTTGTAATACCTTTTGAATAGTCATGGACCTGGCCCTTTATGTAGGGGCATTCCCAGACATTTTGCCGAACTACTACTATTTTTTCTGTCTTCATTTTTGCTGGCTTTAGAACTTTGTGCACTTTGCCACTGCTCACCAGTGGTAAAGTGTTTGTGCTCTCTCCTTAAAACATGGAACCATCGGCTTGTATCCAATTGGCAAATCTAATTTACCCATAAGTCCCTAGTAAAGTGCACTACATGTGCCCATGGCCTGTAAATTGAATGGTAATTGTGGGCCTGCAGCACTGATTGTGCCACCCACTTAAGTAGCCCCTTAACCATCACCCTGGCCTGCCATTGCAGAGCCTATATGTGCAGTTTACAGTGCTGTCGATCTGGCAAAATAACCCAGTTGCCAGGTCTAAACCTTCCCTTATCATACATGTAAGTCCACAAATAGGGTAGGCCCTGGACAGTCCAGAGGGCAGTGTTCAATATATGTAAAAGGTAGATATGAACTTGTAGTTTTTCCATGTCCTAGTAGTGAAAAACTCTTTAATTCCTTTTTCACTACTGCAGGGCCAATCTCTTCCCTCGGTTAACATTAGGATAACCTTATGAGAGTGTAATTCACAATCTGGAAGAGGTATGTTTTTCGAGTTTGGTGTACCTGGAATCACAATTTAAAATTACAATTTATGGTGAAGTCAGATTTTAAATTGCGGTTCTGAAAATGCCACTTTTAGAAAGTTGGAATTTTCTTAATTTACCCATTTGGTGCCTGCTGTCTGTCTTTGATCACTTGTTTGGGATGGGTAACAGCTGGGCTTTGTGTATTCCCTCTAGACAGCCACACACAATAAGAGCTTAATGGTGACTTCATGTGCCATCCACAGCCTGATGGGCCATCCTGGCCAAGATGGGAGGGAGGAGCAGGGCACAGTCTCACACTTACATCGGAATAGGCTCTGTTCTGTCCTCACACAAAGGGCTGCATAACGTCCACTATTGAGTCTGGAGCCAGGGCAGGAAGGACCTCTGTGCACTTCAAAGGCCTGACTTTGAAGTCTCCTTCACCTCAATAGCCAAACTGGGTATAAGTACTGGATCTCTGACACCACCAAGACAGTTCACCTCTGGACCTGTGGATAATCTGCCTGGAAGGACTGATGTGCTGCTACAAGGACTGCCACTCTTCCAGACTCCTGCTGTGCAAGGAACTGCTAACCCGCTAAGCCGACCTGCTGCCTGCTGTCCTCTTGACTAGGGACTGAGAACTGGACCTGCAACCTCTGTCTTGAACCGGGGACCTCAGAGTGACTCTAAGGGCGAGTCTGCTGGCCTCCTGATCTGAGCTTCAGGGACATAACAGGCTCCATACAGCTCCTGAAACTGTCTTCAATAAGCCCATGACCCCCAAGAGGGGCTTTTAAGTTCCTGTGCCCTTGCAAGTGTTTTTTTTTTAGTCCTGAAATGAAGCTTTTGGGTCCGTTCACACCAGACCCCCACCTCTCGCCAGACGAATCAGTGCAAGCCTGCCGCAAGTTTATCTATTCATACAGCACATTTCGCTGCTCGCAACCGCGAGGCTCCAGCCCACCCAGCTGTGAAGCCCAGCTGACTCTTCGTGCCTGTAAATCACCGCCAGCAAGGGTCTTCCTCCGACGTGAATGAACTCATAGCACAATTCTTGAGAAGGAAAAATATTAGCAGGACTTATCTGGGACTGTATCCGACCCGCGCTCCATCATGATTGGCCAAAATCTTTGGATTTAACCTGATTTAACGTAACCAGATATCCTTGGATGGCACTTTCTTCTTTTAAGCACTATATTCCATTTTAGTCTTTAAAAATGCATAACTCCGGTTCTGCTTATTTGATTTTTGTTGTTATGATCTTGTTTTGTTCATTAAATTAAGCTCTATTCTTCTGACTAGATGTGGTAACTAGAACAAATAGGCCACAGCACACAGACTATATTGTCCAATCATATGGTGGGGATGATAGATCCCTGGTAGTGCGTTTGAAGGTTTAGAAGAAGTAAACGGTAAAGAGAAATCTTGAGTCTTGTAAGTAGACGGTGTCCTTTATTTGTAGACGTTAGAAATCAAAGTGTCATCATGAAAAAACAGCCAACACGTGTTTCGTCACACAAGTGACTTCATCAAGGCTGGGCCATGCGGCCAGAGTAGTAGAGAATAATCAGCTAAGTAGGCTGAAATAAAGAAAAGAATATCTTGTTAGGAAAATGTAACTAAGGGTAATGACACTGCCCGAGCAGCAACGGGTAGGTTGAGTGTTGATAGCGTAGGTTGATCTCGTAGATTGATAAAAGTATGAGAAGCCCTGATAAGCCTTAATGAGATCATAAAACTAAGGGAAAAAATGGGGGGCTGCAAGAGCAGTAACGGGTAGATTGGGTGTTGATCACGTAGGTAGATACAGGTATGTGAGGCCCTGATAAGCCAAAAGTAATGCCTGGTAAGCGTCTGTACGGGAAGCAGTTCTTGGGTACTCTGATACCCATCTGTGTGCCGTTTGGGTAGTAAGGCACGGGTCCATGCTGCACCAGAATTTGCTCTAGTTTACTTACCTGTGTTATTACTTTTGTTGTATTACCTAGAAGTGCGACACGAGTCACCCCTACTACCCTTGTGCTCCTTTATAGTTCTTAGATGTGGTAACTGTTTAGGTGGTGTTTTCACTGTTTTATTGCACAAATACTTTACACATTGCCTCTTACGTTAAGCCAAGGGGATGATCACAGGGTAACTTAGGGTGTGTTTGTGGCTTACCCTGGCTAGGATTGTAGTTCCTACTTGAACAGGGTCCTTAACTCTGCCAACCGGAAACCAAATTTCTGACAAATAGTTTCATGAACAATATGCATTTCTACATATTGTCTTGCACTCCTGTGCTGTTGCTGAGGAGGTACATTGGGAAACCACTATCACATCTACAAAGAGGAGTCCAGCCTCCAAGTGTCAGTCAGTGAGTCCCATAGGCCACCTCAGGTGTCCTGAGCTTTCTTTCTTAGTTGATGAATCTTATTTGTGTTGTGATGATTGTTTTCATTGTTATCAAAGATGGATGTGCAATATTTATCTCAAATTACCTTACAGATTCCACCTTTCCTTGTTAGCAGAACGTTCAGTGTCATTCTTTTCGGAATAATCGTTGTACTACATACTGATGTTTCGTCTGTAATACTTCTGCAGACAACTGCTGTTTTGTTAGACATATCTTCAATCATTTTGCCCAATTTATTCATTTTGTGGCTGTTGTTGATATTCCCTTTGGTACTATAATTCCCAGGCCATTCAAGAGATTACTGATGGGGGTGGCCATTCTCTTTGTTCTCATACCTGCTGCAAGCCTTGCGTCAGACAAATGTTGGAATGAAACATTCTGGGCATCACAAAAGAAAGAGCTCCATCCCTGGGACAAGTGAAAATAGGCCAGCTGCCCAAATATAAAGTAAGTTCCTTTGTACCCTATAACCTCAGGGAAACATCCTCCTTCTAGTTCTCCTTTACTTTACGGGACAGTAGGAATATATAATCCTTGCAGATGCTGGTTCTCATATATGTTCTCATAATTTGGGCTATTATCTGTCAGTTGCAGCTGTAGTAACAGAGTAATTGAGTTATCATGGTGGATGTATTAGGGAGTAAAAAGTCGTCGGGGACAACTCATATGTATATCGGGTTCACTATTTTTTGTTCTATTCTCAATTTTGGAAGTGCTTGTTTTTCCTTCAGTAAGCATAAGCTGTAGTTCCTAAGCCCTGTCCTGGAAATTCGTACTGCGTTATCAATGACAGTCTTTATTTTCTTGCATGAATCCGCCTTGAGACATTACTTGATGATTTCATTATTGATGTACGATATTGTCCTGAGTCATACAACATCTCCTGCATAAAGACACAACTTACAGCCTTTGTTCATGTCACTCAACTGTATGTCATCTTATATTTTGTTTTGTTTTGCGGATGTGTGCAAACATAACATTTTGACACATTCAACACACTGAGACATTTTTCCATCAGTTTGACATATTTTTTCTCATATCTTAGTTTTATTCGGGGTCAATGTTTGGCTTGATCAGTAGTAGAAAACACAGTATCTATTTATAGTGAGTCATTTAAAGTTCCTTAATTTCCATCACGTTCAGAGAATTTAATGTTCTTTGAGCATGATGAACCATGCAGTCTCTTTTATCGCTAAGCTAAGTTATACAGAACAGCCAGATACAACGTAATTTCCTGGTGTCTCTTACTGAGGTCTCGGCCATTAAGCATGGAGAAGGTCATTAGTATGTGCACATGCCTCTGTTTGCGATCTTACGTGACCATTGGTTGCAAATAAGGAGACTTCCAAGACCCTAAGCTATCAACTGTTCTTGAGGCCAGTGGAGCGGGCAGCTCTTTCATTTGCATCTGCTTTAGCAGCACTGCTTTCTCTGTGTGGGTACTGTGTGTACAAGAAGTCAGACACACTTTGCTGCTGTTACTGCTGTTAAGAGGGCTTGGAATGTTACTTTGCAGCAAGTGTAAAGACAGTGGCATCTGGTGGGTGCCTCACATAGACCCAGTCACCTTGTGGAAGATAATTTCTTATTGTCACTGGGTCTTGACAGGCCTAATGAACTTCTGAGGATGAAGGCAACGCAGAGCTCGTGGTAGTTAGTTCCTTGCAGTACTGTTGTGCCATTTTATCAGTAATTGGGTAATAAGTCAATCAGGGGTGCTTCTTATGGTCCCCAAACTCAATGGAAGTGTGTGTATTCAAGACAGGGAGTTCAGCCGCCACACAATCAATTTGTTCTCTAATGCTTCATTTATTTTTTCCTCTTTCCACTACATTCAATAACACTGGGTGATAAGCACAGTGGACCTTTTTCATCACCCTCAACCCTTTGCAGAAGCCTTGAATTATTTGGGAAACAATTGGAAAGTCCGTTGCCAGCCCTGAAGATCCCTGAAACCTCAAAGCACTGAATCAGTTATTGAAGGAGGCATTTGGCAACAGAGCACTCAAAAAACATCCCACTCAAAATGATGAACTTAATCTAACAAATTTGGTTTAAAATACACGTTGAGCCTACACAATTATAACAGTACATGTTCTGACTATTTAACTTTTTTAAACATTTTTTATTGATATGAGGCATATTTCTTTTCATTCATAATATGTCGCAAAATGAAGCAAATATGTGTATATATATAATACACTGCAACTGAGAACACCCGACATACCACCAAAACTAAAGAATGACACTCAGACTTATATTAGTCAATCTACATTCATGCACATCCAACAACCCAAACTTACATTAAAGACAAAAGGCATAGAACATATGGAACCAGGAGGACTTCAAAGAATACAACAAATAATATAAACACTTCAATTTAGAAATACTTTACATGGAGGAAATGAAAACACAAAACTGCAAATACATGATAATTCAAAACGCGACATTGACAAATAATATTGCTATTATTATATATATTAATGTGGTTCAAGCAAAGGTCATGAAAGTGCTGACATGCGTTTCAGTGATACACAAGGGTGTAGAGTCTTTTCCTCAAGGCGCTATATTGTTCAAAGAAGGGAAATAATAAAATAAGGGGAGAAGACAGGGGTCTACAGAGAAACTTTCTGCCAATCCCAATAGTAATTTGCATGCTAAAAAAGGGAGTAAGGTTGTCCACTCCATTTGCTGATAAAGATGATTGCAACCCAAATCTAAAAAGGGATCTGCTCTTAAGAGAACTACGGCCTACTCTTTAAAAAAAAAAAAAAAAAAAAAACGTTATTTACATTTGTATTACTATTTTTTAACCCCTTCACTGCTGGGCCTTTCCCCCTCCCAGTTCTAAGCCTTTTTTTTGTGCTATTTGGGGGAGTTCGCTCTTAGGCTTCCATAACCTTCTGTCCACTTAAGCTATCCACTACAAATTTCCATCCATTTATTCAAACATCCTAGGGATTCTAAAGGTAGCCAGGGTTTGGGAATTCCTCTGGAGCGGACCAAGAAATTAGCCAAAATATAGCTACATTTTGGTTTTTTGGGGGGAAATACAAAAAAGTGCTGCAGAACAAGGTGTCTGTTTTTTTGTCCTGTAGATGGCATCAACAAAAGTTTTGCAATGCTAAAATTGCCATCTTCCCAGCTTTCACATACGGGCAGACTTGATTCAGAAAACCACATTTACTAACTCAGTTTTGACATTTTACTGGGAAATAGCCAACTTTTTCTATTTCTGATGCTTTCAACCTCCTTTGGGTTTGTGGTGGAAACAGGTGTGAAACTAATGGTGGATCCCGGAAAGCTATACATTTCTGAAAATTAGACAAAATTCTGAATTCAGCATCCTTGCTCCTAATGACATTGGTTGGATCATTGGTGTAGATCCTTCAATGTTTTCCCAAAGAAACGAAGTGTTGAAATGAAAAAATATTGAAAATGAGTAGGACAAAACGGGCTTTTGTGACAAAGTTTTCATTTGTAACTTCTCATCACGACTGCTGATTCACAAAAGCTACATAACATTACATTTGCTAAACCTTTCTGGTTGTGGGAATATATAGGATTTGTGTTTTTTCCAAGAACTCAAAGAACTCAAGTACTCAGAGCCAATAAGTGAGCTGCACCTTGCAGTGGTTTTTAATTTCGTACCTGGGTATAAAGCATTTCATTTGATAAAACATAAATAGTGAAAAATGGGTATCATGGAAACCTATGTATTTTCGAAATAGGCACAAGATATAGGATTTAGAAGCAGGAGTTATTTGCACGTCTCTGCATTTGTGGATACTTATATTAGCATGTGAATTAGAGGGTATTTCTCAAAATGACTTTTTTCTTACACCTTGTCTTACATTTGGAAGATGCTAAAGCATAGAAATACAATTGGTAATAACTATTCTACTATTCTGTATTCCCAAAAGTCTCCCAATAAAATTGGTACCTCACTTGGTGGGTAGTCTTAGTGCCCACAACAGGAAATGGCCCAAAACACAACATGGGTGAATCAAATTTTTCCAAGCAAGACTGCCCCTTTTTTTTGCGAACTAGTAACTGTGAGTTTTAGGCGCTAGCTCAGCAGGCATCTAGGAGAACCTAGCAAACCTGTACATTTTTCAGACCTATACACCTAGGGGATTCCAGGATGTGATGATTTGCATGGCTCTCTAGGTTGTGTTACCCAGAATCCTTTGCAAACCTCAAACATTGACTAAATATTCACATATTTACTAATGTTTCTGTGCAGGAAAGTTCTGGAATCTGCACAGAGTCACAAACATCCTTCCATCCAGCATTCTTCTAAGTCTTCTGAAAAATGACACCTCACTTGTGTGGGTTAGCCTGGTGACCGCGACAGGAAACAATGCAAAATGCAACATGGATACATCAAATTTGTCCAATCAAAACTGACCCATTTTTTGCAACATGGTTTTTGGGCCCTGGCTCAGGTGGCACCTGCAGAAACCTAGCAAACCTGTACATGTTAGAAAGGTAGACACTTAGGAAATCCAGGATGGGGTGACTTGCGTGGCTCTCACTAGGTTGTGTTACCCAAAATCCATTGCAAACCTCACACTTTGACCAAAACACATTTTCCTCACATTTCTGTGAAGGAAAGTTCTAGAATCTGCACAGAGCCACAATCTTCCTTCCACTCACCATTTTCATAAGTCTTCTGATAAAAATGGTACCTCACTTGTGTGGCTGGGCCTACTGCCAGTGACAGGAACTTATCAAACCAAGGCCAATGGGAGCCCTTGCATGGGGACTCCTAATTGCATTGGTTGGATACATTCCTGTCGCTGGCACTAGGCCCAACCACACAAGTGGTGCAGCATTTTTATTGGCAGAAGTTGGGCAATACTGAGTGTTAGTAATTTTGTGGATTCCTGCTGGGCTGGGGAGAGTGTACTGCGCATGTGTGTGTGGCCGGTCCGAGACGGCCGGCCAAACATACATGCACAGGAAGGGGAGTGCACAGTGCACTTCCCTCATCTCGAAATCCGTTATGTCCTGTCCCTTTAACAAACAAAATGATAATAAACAGTATCATTTCGTTTGTTAAATGATTTGCAACGGCTGCTGTTGGCGGGGTTTGGGGGGGGGGGGGGGTTTGGTGACGCTCCTCTGCTCTAATGGAGGAGCCGCGACTGAAAATAGGAGTGGGTTAAGAACTATTTGCACAATGGCCATTTCATTATAAAATGTTGTTTTTCACACTATATGGGGTACAATGAAGTTGTAAAGGGGGTTTAACCTGAAAGATATGAAAATGGCTATGATGCCTTTGTGTCAGTGTTCTGATTTTGTCATATTTTCTCTTCTACCAGGTGCTGTGTTGCCGCTGGCCTTGGGCTTGGCCATCACCGCCTTGCTGTTGCTTATGGTAATATGCCGACTGCGTTTGGTAAGGCAGAAATTGAAAAAAGCTCGTCCACTAACATCAGAGGAGTCGGACTACCTCATAAATGGCATGTACCTGTAGGAATCTCCATTCGGGTCTTCATCATTTTCTCCTTGGCACCTTCCCAATATGTCTGGCTTGAAAGTAGCTGTTTAACATCTATAGCTGTGGCCGCAGAGGCGACTTAGATGGGGTCTAAACGCCAATGCCACACAAGAGGCTAGTGCTTTCATTACTGCACCACAGCCAAGACTAGGACGAAGTTGTGGTCTTTTGGAATTATACAGCAGAAGTGTTGCTGAGAAGAGGTTTTACCTGGACCAGAAACATTCCATTGTTACCTTCGAAATGTAGAATTTTTTTCTTCTTCAAATTACCCAGTCATCTGGCTACTAGTTAAATATAAGCCTACCCGTTACAAGCAGGGATGCAAGACTAACAAGTACATACAGTTCAGCTACTTTTAGGTAAAAGTGTCCATCATATGCAAGACGCACTCTGCCTCTTAGGTACTTATTTTGAAAATGGAAGCCATCAAGAATGAGCATGTGCTGGACATTAACTACATATACATCGAGCAACACTTCAGGAAATCCAAAAATGTGTAAAAATTCCAAAACTCAAAACGTGGTGATTATTCGGGACTGCACTGGTGTGTGCATGAGTCACTCTGTGGGTTAATATGCTGATCAGTTTACAGGGAATCTACAGCTTGCCGCGCTAGACTCAGTACTTCGTCGCTGTCAGCAGTCTTTTTACAGTATGCACCAAAACACACATTAAAATGATTTAGCACCATCTATGAACTTTACATTGCTAGCGTGCTCTTTGAAAAATCTTCGAAAAGTACAATGTTTGCAGTAGTTTTCATTTGTTGCTTTCAGTTTTCTGATCTCTATTTTTCCCAAAAGCTGTTTTTTAATTAGAGGTCAGTCTGGACCCATGCCTAATACTGCTGTCAATGGCCAGCCTGTGTGAACGCTTCCAAATGGCACGCATGCGTCCTGGAAGTGCTTATTTGGGTTTCAAACGGGAGGCTGTCGCAAAAGAGTGTTCATCCCCACGCTGTGCACGGCTCAGAGGGCAGCATGGTAGTCGAAGATTTCATTGCATCAAAACAGATCAGCAGGCCTACAATCGATGAAACTCACCTTGTTTATAGCCATTTTTGTTTGGGGCTTTTTTTTTTTTTTTTAATTTAGACATGTACCTATGCTGGCTTTACTAGCTCAAGAAAGGCCATTAGTGAAAGCTAAACCGGCAGTAATTGCTCCAAGCTCTACATAGTTCAGAACTATTGAATACATATTACACTCCTATATCTGTTGAATTCAGAAAATAAGTCAATGGATAAATGTCATATTTACGTATTGCCTTTTCAAGTCCTTCATCTCATCTGCAGTGTTTTATGTAATTATTTTAGCTCTCATTAGGTACATATCATTCCCTTGAAAAATCTTTATTTTCCAGGCTATTTATACAAAACTAATCTTTTATCAGAGTATTTATAATTGCACATAAACCCGACAGCGTACAACACTTGTTTTTTTTGCATTTGTACTACTGTATGCTCAATGATACTTCACTCAGTTACCGAGAAAAAGTTGCAAGCATGATTGCAGCTTATTGTAGAGAATTCAGCTGCAATCGTTTTTCTGCTTCCAAAAATATTTGTTGTTCACACTTTTATAGCTGAATAATAATCCAGAGGTAATCATTTGCAAATAGCAATTAATACAGTGGGTCTATAGACTATGGTAGAATAAGATCATCGCTAAATCTGTGTATTAGTAATTATTTATTTGAGTTTTTTTGGTTTGTCACTCAGACTTCTTAACTGAGATCCCTGGTTCTGTTGTGAAATGATGGGGGAAGATCAGTGGAGAGATCTTAGGAGTTTTGCACCTCTGTTAGAGATTATCAGACGTGAGAATTCGTTCCAGTTTAAAAAATGGCCTGAATAATTAGGTTATAAGCATCTTCTGGTATTGAGCAAGTCGAGTCCCAATAGTTAAGGCTGTGGCACGGGTGTAGGAGTCAAAGAATCTATAGCAATAATGGTTATACTTGCCTTGTGTTACAGATATATTGTTTTGGAAAGCAAACCAAAGGCACATTGTGGGCCATCATGAGCAGACACTAAACTTACCAAACGTTTATGCAGTGCAGGGCAGCAAGCGAAGTCAACAGGATAGAGCTGAACAGTGCCATTCATATATGCTAAGATAAGGACAAGGCTACTGGAGTTAAGTGTGCAGGCATCTGCATATTTTTTCGCATAATTATTGATTTGCTGTGATTGCCACCTAATACATCATCTGCTGAGTGGTATGCAGATTTTAACCCCAAAAAAAGTTGTTCCTAGCTCAAACAGATCAAGAGTTACTAAAAACGTGCCAACGTGGGTTCACATGCAGTGGAAGGCCCTTTGCAAAGGTTATAATTGGCCCTCCGGTACTTTTTTCTGTGTTTTAGTTGTTAAATTGTTACTAATTAGGTCAAATATTGCCCAGACATTATTACCATGTGTTAAAATTAAAAAATAATGGAGTAATGGTATACAAAAATGTACTCAGTTATGAAGTACTTTTTGCCTTTTCTTTCTACATAATTTGGTGCCACCGCCACATATTTTGGTGCTCTCCTGCCGCATAATCCCAGCGACTATGGATTATGACGCCTTTCAGCTACTGCGGTTGAAGCTCCCTAGCGCCAGTGCAGGCACCCATGCATCATTGTGCAAAAATCCCTGCGTTATGGGCAGGATTGTTTTTGTGCAGGAAGAGATACCATCCTGCAAAAAAAACAATCCTAAGAGGCAGTTTCCTTTTTCCATGTGTGATGCAGAATGCATCATGCATAAAAAGAGGAAATAATGACAATAAACATATTTCTCCTTGTTATTTCATGGCCAGGTTGGCGTACCATGTTGGCGCAATCCCAGCTTTACTGGTTTCAGTAAATCTGGCACTGCATCAAATTCCATAAGTGGATGCTTGGCAACGCCCATTCACCAACCTTGGAACGTCTACTACTTCAAAATGTAGCACGTTGTTCCTTTTCTTTCCAAAGTTATGCAAGGCAGTGCAAACAGCCCCTTGCATGGTTTTGCAAATCGTACACCTTGCGCAACGCAAGGACAACACAAAAGGTAAGTAAATCTGAGCCTGAATTTATATCGCAGGAAGTTCTACTGAGCTCACTTTTTTTGAGGGCTTTTAACACTTTAATGGAGGTTGTGATTACACTTGTGACCTTAGTTGTCAAGGTTAAGGTGAAGGTATAAACAGACAAGATGTGTTCCATCAAAAACAGGGTTGATCCAAATTCTTCTAGGTGAGCTATATTAATTGGTGTTTCTCAAAAGTGTAAAGAATATTTGAATTTACACTAACCTTTTCTCTACTGTAAGAATAGATTTTCTGGTACATAGGAAAACTAAAGATTTGAATAGAAAGTTATACAGTGTCTCCTCTCAGGGTTGCCTACTATTCTGTTCTGTTTCTCCAGAAAGCCAAACTGAGACATCTCAAGTGTCTCCTCAATCACTTCACTGCACCTTTCTCAGGCATCATGTCCCTGTGTCTTTCTCAGGTAGCCTCTTAAGTGAACCTTTCCTCAGAAACGGGTCCCCTTTCTAGCTCCATGAACAAGATTGTAACTCGTACGAAGCCCCAGGTATAGTACGGACAATGAGGGGGACGCAATTCTCTTTTCTACTTCCATTCTTTCTTCCAATCATAAATTTGAGCATTCTGATGCAGTTTCAAGACAATGCAAATGTTCTAAGCCTTTACACTGCAAACAGTGGCCCAGATTCTGAAAGCTGTCACCCAACACAGCGCAGCAGCCAAAAATGCTGTGCTGCATTGCGTGACAGGGAGAGAGCAGTAGAGTGCCATATTCACATAGAAATGGCACTCTCATCCCCTCTCCCTAAAGCATGCTCTGATTTCAGCTGCTGTGCGCCACGCACACAATTTAGCACCATGGTGTGTGTGAGTCTAGCATAGGTTTTGTACAGGAAGGCTAACCTTCTTGTACAAATTAATATGCCTAGACAAGTGGAAATGCTTTTCCTACTTTGTATGTGTGCACACATGCAAAGTCGGAAAAGCAGGGCGAAATAAGTAAATTTGTCGATTTAATGTCTGCCTTTCAGCAGCATTAATTTTTGCCGCAGCATCCCTTCTTCTGATGTTTCAGAATAGGGTTTAGCATCAGAAAGCATGGGTGGTAGCACAGGTACGCCAATGTATCACCCATGTAAGGCCTCCTTGACACAAAGTAATGCAAAGCTGTGTTTCACGCTGCTTTGCATTACTTTGCCAAACAAACCAACGCAAATACCAATTTTCGTTGGTTTGTGATCCCAAAGAAAGTTTGTCCTTTTAGTGTTACAAAAGTAAGGCCAACCTGACTCCAAACCTTTGATAATCTAGACCCAAGAGTCCTTTTGCCTCATGACAGCAAACCCCGTTATTGACAATTGGAAACAGACTTTATTCTAATTTATTCTTACATTCCTGCCTATTTAAATGAGACATATTACACCAACTCTTCCAGAATGAGTGCTGTTATTCCTACCAATACTGCTGCTTATGCAAGGCCCCTCATTCCAAGTTGAGTAGAAATCCTTATTTGGAGACAAACTTTGGTTTGTGCCTAAATAAGAATTTGAAGTGCGATACTAATTACACTCCTTGCATATTTGCCTGCACGATTTTCACTAGGTAAAACTTTGTGAAAGTTGTGCACGCAAATCACACACATTTTCGGTTTGCTCAGCTCGAAATGGGGACTAAGATAAATCATTAGTGTACAATAATTCCCCATTCTGAAGTGAGTACATTAGAGTGACAAGCAAATTGCACATTTGGTAAATACACCGAGCAATCAATATAGGTGGCAGTTTTCATCAAGGATTGCATACAAAGGAGAATGAGGGAAAACATGTTAATGAAACTCAGGATCACGCTTAACATGCCATGCAGACGGATGTCGCACCTGCAAACTTTGGTGTTCCAGACCTCTGTTGGATGAATGCTTTGTAGTTGTTGTGAAAGCATTTATGTAAGTGAATGTTCTGAAAAATCTTTTGAAAGCTTGGCGGTGTAGTTTATTTTCAGTGTTGACGGTCGTGTGAAGATATATTTCGACAGTAACATTTGTTTTTACTACTGTATCAATGTTTTAGGAATTGTACACCTGCTACTGTTTTTTTTCTTATGTCAAGTTGCTGCAGAAAGGGTAATATTCTGAATAAAGTATAAGAAAGCAAAAGCATGTGGTCTCCAGTATTGTATTCCTACCTCATTAAAAATGTGTTGCTAAATACAGGTGTGAAAAAGAGTCTTTTCTGCAGTGAAGCTCCAAGATGCGCACAGCTACAGTTGTTTTCATGTACACAAAATGTAAACGTGTAGTGCAACCTGGGCATTCATTTTCGGTTCTGAAGCAGGAAGTGTCACGATAGAGTGCAGTGACGATGCCACTGTGCATGAGAAAGACACCTCAAATTGATGTGTTAGAAAAAGGCCCACCATCTTAATTATTTTATGTTGAAATACACTCTTTAGGTTTTCATGTCTAACAGAGACTTGGCATTTTTTATGAATTCCCTAGTCAGGTTTGGATTGGTCATCCATACCTTCCAGAGATAGCTGATGCTTCTGCGTTTTAACTCGCTGGTCCTTGTGATCAATTTACCCCTCCACTGACATATTTCAGTAGATCATAGAAATGTCTTAAACTATGCGTTGCTGCATTGAGTTTTTTTGGGACATTCACATTTGTCATTCTTATGTACATTATGATAGCCCTGATACACCACCCTTTATTGCTGCTTAGCATGATTTAACCTCGTTCGCTGACAACTTGCTAGATTCATGATCATCCAGTATCACAGAAAAGACCTAGGTTCCCCTGTGTTGGGGATAAAATGAAGAGCTGCAGTATGGAAAGAAATGAGACACCCAGACCCCGAAGAGATGCCAACTTTTTGTTAAGTTCATGACCAATAGTGTGATCATAGTCGAGTATGCACACAAAATGCTAGTTAATTGAGGCTGTAAAGGATAAGAGTATGATGATTGTACAAAGGTATATTGGAAATTAATCAAATGTTCATTTAAAAAAAGTTCCTTTGACAGAAAGTCCCTGAAGCTGGAGTACTCACATATAGTTGGAATCGCTGTAGACCATAGGAAAAGAGAGATTTTATTTGTTCAGACTTGCAATAGCTGTCAAGATGCTAGAGAGCACATCCAACGCTTGGATCTTTACCGACATCTACCCCATATAAATGTGCTGCCAGAACCACAACACGAATTCCTTTTTAGATTTAGTCTGAGATAGTACATTCTGTGTCTCTTGTGAGTATTTTTACTCCCTCATCCCCTCACCCCCCCCCCCCCCCCCCCACCCGCCCCCCCAATCCCCGTTACACTTTCTCTTGTCCCTTTCATGGAGCATGGGAAAAAAATACAGCTTCCTGTCCACAGCCAGTGTCCTTCCACTGATTGGGTGCTTCTGCAAGTACTTTTTTTTATTTTGCTTGTTGCACTCCATAAGAGTGCATGTGTTCGAAGTCTGTCTCTCCTGCTGTGCATCCATGCTTGTCCCAACCCCTAGCCACTCTCCTCCTGCTATAGTTTCGCTTTTTGCTAATATAACTAAAGGTTTGAGTCCAAGCATGCATAGAAACAGACGTGGTTGAATAAGCCAAACTAATAACATGGCTTCAACTACGTAGATGGGATATTGCTAACTGACAGATTTTGTACAATCTGTGTCATGCCTTGGAAACTGACACTAACTTAAAATAGTGTTAAAGGTTTGATTTGTGCCGGTAAAGATAGATAATGGTGGAATTACTTTACTTTAAGTGGCAGGTTGGGTCAGTATTGGGGCTAAATGTCTTGCCTTACTATCGGTATTAGCACCCCAGGGCTGAACTTTTCAGTCCGTATTGGAAAGTCTCAGGGTCTCTACTTGCAGCCAAAGCCAGCCTGAATGGGTCCATTTCTTATAATAATATACTAGTTTCTGCGAAGGGCAAGGCTACTGAACGGGCTGTCTAACGGTGGAGACTGAAACTTAGGGGCATATTTATACTCTTTTTTAGCCGGTTTTGCGTCTTTTTTTTTTTTTTTTTTTGCACAAATTCGGCTGTGAAAACCTACCTTGCTCTAATGATATGCAAGGTAGGTGTTCCTGTGCAAAAAATGACTTTAAGGCATCTGCGCCTTATTTATCCTCCCGCGTCATTTTGACACACAGGAGGGGGCGGGCCTTAAAAAATGGCGCCCAGCCTGATGTGCGCCATTTTTTAATGCCTAGGTCAGGGCAGGCGTTAAGGGACCTGTGGGCTCATTTCCATGGTCTCCGACCATGGAAGCAGTCCACAGGTGCCCTTCTCTGCGCCCAGGGACACCCCCTGCCACCCTCGCCCACCCCTGGAGGACACCCATGGATAGGGGGACCCATCCCAGGTAAGTATATATATTTTTTTGTTTTAAAGTGGCATGGGGGCCTAACTTGGGCCCCCCTACATGCCACTGTGCCCAATGGCCATGCCCAGGGGACAGAAGTCCCCTGGGCATGGCCATTGGGCAGGGGGGCATGACTCCTGTCTTTGCTAAGACAGGAGCCATTTCAGTGGGGGTTGTGTGCAAAAAATGGCGCAAGTCAGGTTAGAGCCAAGATTTTTTACTCTAAACTGACTTGCACCATTCTTTGATGCACAACCCCAATTCTTCCCTACGCCTGCGCTGACCAGTTAGAATCATTTATTTTGACTCTAACCAGGCCACAGCGCCGGCTAACGTCATTCCATAAATAAGGTGCCCGGCTTGCGCGTTGGAATGGCGTTAGCCGGCGCTAAACTTTTTGACGCAAACCTGCGCTGGTTTGCTTCAAAAAGTATAAATATGGGCCTTAGTGTTTTTATTCTTACTTCCCTTTCCCCTAGTGTACTCCTGCCCCTGTGCCCACTGACGCAGGTTTATTAAATTAAATAACTCTGCTCTCTGGTGTGTCTCTTTACCCATGACATAAGACAGATGCTTAACTAGACTAGCAGACACATCAGGATACTGCCTCTGAGACTGGCTGCTTCGCCACAACTGTTTTTTTCAGAAAGTCCAGATTATCTCAGAAGCTACAGACTCTGCCGGAGTCCTACCAGTCTTTCAGAAACACTGTCTCCCAAGTCACTGACTCTGTCCCAACATTACTGGCCCTTCGAAAATACCACTTAGTTGTGCCATGACCGTCACCCAGTACTAACTTCAAGCATTGACAAAGCCAATAAGCATTACCTATGTGAGATCTATTAGCTTTGTCAATGTTTTTTAGACTTGTTTATTTAGCAGCATAGCAGCTGTGCAAATTGGTTGAAAGTAAAAAAAAAAAAAAAAAAGATTAAATAAAAAGGCACTTGATATGGTCAACGATGGCCATGTCTCAACGCTTTAAACCATTGACAAAGCAAAATAGTAGAGCTAATAGGGGAGAGCATTTGCTGTGCACCACATGTTTTTAAAAAGAAAAAAACAGCACTATGGCAGCCAGCGTTGACTACTTTATAGTGGGGTTTTTATTTCTTGCAGCTATGCTGCTGTACTATCTGGCTAAAAAAATTGACAGCCAATAGATCCCACAGGCCATAGGTTTTAGAAGTCAGAAGTTCTTTTATTCACTCAACATGTATTTTGACTATTTGCTATTTACTGGTACATTTGAAGTTCGACCCTCTTCCCAAGAATCAGGGTCACATTTTGCATGGACTGTGTAATGAAGCTACTTGTTAGGACACTGAACTATCAGTGTGCATACAGGAGATGAGAACTGACTACATGGAAGCACTGACTCCGGTGGTTTGACCAGGTATAATCAAGGAAGTACAAGACAAGTAAAGCTCTTCAAATTAAAACATTAGCCCATATGACTGTTGTTTTTATTGCATTGTTCTCAAGTGTGGGCCCCTAGCGAAGTGTTTGTCTTGGTAGAAAGAAGAAATACTTTTATTGGTGATGACCAATAGGTGAAAAATCATCTCATAGTCTCCAATGTGGGATTGTGGAAAGTAGATTATCTTTAAATATACTGTAGTATGCACACTTCCCTCCGTAGAAAGGAGTCTTACTGGAGATGGTGTTTATCAGTCTACTATTTTCACCCTTTGGCTTTGGGAGAGTTGTGAGTAGAGTGCAGTGTCGTCCCACATCTACTCTGCACACCCATTATCAAAAGGCCAGTCTTTCTCCACACTCCCTACTACACAATCCTGTCATCTGAGAGACGGGTCTGAAAGGAGAGGCCAGTCCATGCACACAGTTTACTACGTATACCCATCATCTGAGAGAGCGGTCTGACAGGAGAGACCAGTCCATATACACACTCTAGAGGAAAAGGCAGTCACTCTCCCCTCACTACTATGCACACCTGTCATCTGAGAGAGATGTCTCAGCAGAGCGGCCAGTCACTGTTACCACACGCTACTATGCACACCCATCTGAGAGATGTCTCAGCAGAGAGGCCAGTCTCTCGTTCCACACCTGTTAGAAATGTGAGTCTCTAGTTGGCAGTGACTTCCACCCTGTCCAAGTAGGGACTGTTCTACCTAATCAGGATAAGGTCGTTACACACCTATGATAACCCCTGCTCACCTCCGTGGTAGCTTGGCACAAGCAGCCAGGCTCAGCTCAGAGGCAATGTGTAAAGCATTTGCACATAACACACAGTAATACAGTGAAAATACTACAAAAGGACACCACACCAGTTTTAGAAACAGTAGCTAATATTTATCTGTGTAAAACAAGACCAAAACTAGAAGAATCCAACATACAGTAATAAAGATATGAATTTTGCAAGAATTAATTTAAAAATACAGTTCCTTGAAGTCGATAGCTCCATCCGGGGCTATCATGGCGTTGTGAACAACAAATCCAACAGTTCAAGCTGACTGCAAGGTCGCGGGCCAGCTGCGGTATTAGGAAGACCCGCTAACAGTATCTTGGAAATGCAGGGCGTTGCGATGAGATCTGAAGTGCGGCGTCACTGGCGTCAGTTCCAGAGGTCTGTGCAGGGGTCATTGGGCCCCTGAAGTCACACGCATTGCAGATCGAACTTTGTGCTGATGACAGTCAGGAGTGCTGCTGTCCGGGCTGCAGTGCAAAATGGGACGATCCGACATGCGGTGCTCACAGGTCACGTTGCAGGCAGCGGGTCGGTGACAGCGTCCTGGGATGGCAGTGAGACCACGGTTGCAGTGCGAAGCAGGGTGGTGTGACGTACGGTGTCTCCAGTTCTCAGTGCAGGCATTGGCGTTGTCGCGGAAGCACTGTCATTGGCAGGCCCAAGGCTGTGGTACGACGCAGGGCAGGCTATGTGCAGCACCCACGGGTTGCAGTGCAGGCAGTGCTTGTCTCCTGACAATGCTGGAGTCAATGACACTGGCGTTGGTGGACTGGCACTGCGGTGAAGGATGGTACTTTGTGTACCTCACAAGCAGTGTCCTCGGGCCACGGTGTAGGCAGCAACATCTGTGTCAGCGTAGAGCATCGCCGGGGATACCCAGTTTGCAGTGTGAAGTGAGGCGATGAGACCTGCAGGGCCCACAGATCACAGTGCAAGCAGAGGCTCAGTGGCAGTGTCAGACTGCGACGTCGGTAAGACCAGGATTGCGATGCGAAGCGGGGCAAGGCTCTGTGCCGTCAGGTCACGGTGCAGGCAGCGGCGGCGTTCATGGCGTCTTGGTGGTGCTGTAGACAGATGAATTCAAAGTTTTTGATATCCCTGAGAGTTTCAACAGGAGGCAAGCTCTACTTCAAGCCCTTGGAGAATCTTCACAAGCAGGATACACATCAAAGTACAGTCTTTGTCCTTTCCAGAGCAGCAGCAGCAACTACAGACCAACCCAGCGAAGCACACACACAGCAATCGGGCAATACTCCTCCTCACAGCTCTTCAGCTGTTCTCCTTGGCAGAGGTTCCTCTTTATCCAGAAGTGTTTTGAAAGTCTGGGTTTTTGGGTCCACTACTTATACTTATTTTTGCCTTTGAAGTAGGCAAACTTCAAAGGAAAGTCTTTGTTGTTCACAAGATCCTGCCTTGCCTAGGCCTGGCTTCAGATGCACTCCAGGGGGTGGGGGGGGTCAGAGACTGCATTGTGTTTGGACAGGCACAGCCCTTTCAGGTACAGGTGTCAGCTCCTCACTCTCACTCTAGCCCAGGAAGACCCATCAGGATATGCAGGACACACCTCATCTCCCTTTGTATCCCTGTCTAGAATGAATTCACAAACAGCCTGTAGGAAGCTGGCCTTGTTTGTGGTGGACACCTGCGGTGTTTGCACCTTATACCAGGTCCAGTCAACCCCTATTAGTTAGTGAAACACTGTCTAGGAAGCCAGGGCTCTCTAGTGGTAGCTGTGGTGAGCAGCCAAGACTTAGCAAGGAGAATTGTAAAGCACTTGCAATATCACAGCAGTCACAATAACTTATCTGACATGAAAAGAACCACACAGTGTTACAAAAATAAAGGTAGTTTGTTACAGTAGCACTGAACTAAATCACTTATAGGCAGTCCCCCCAGCTGGTGGTAAGTACACATTATATATACACAATAAATATTAGGAATTAGCATTGGTAAATAAGCATTTGCAAGAAAATAGCTAGGGCCCTATTAGAAGGTGGGATGGGGGCAAACCATATACTAAAATAGTGGAATGTGAAGTCCCCCACCCAAGGATGGGGAATAGTTTGTAGGGAGCTGGGAGAACTCGGGACCCCCAAAGGTGAGTACCTAAATGACCCCCCAGCGACCAGGAGAGCAGAGGTAAGTTACCTGGTCTTCCCAGAAGCTAACAAGGGGAATTAAAAAAAAAAAGATTGGAAGACCAGGACCAGTTCAGTGGAACCCAATGGTGGATTCCGGGTGAAGAGTATCTGCAAAAGAAGGCGACATTGTCCAGTCCACACAGGGGTGTCCAGGTAGGACAGGAGCCACTACCCATTCTTCTTTGGCTGAAGATCAGCTGTGGAGCAGAGGAGCTGCAGGGTTGTCCATGGAGTCGTGCAGATGATGTCCCACGCCGGTCATTGGGTCGCAGATTGTCAGTGGGACCACAACAAGTCTTGGCAAATGCAAATCTGGGCAGAAGAGGATTTGCAGAGAGGAAGAGGACCAGCAAGGTTCAGGGGACTCAGCCCGTGGAGGGGAGTCCAGGCTGACCCTCTACATTCAGGAGAGCCACCAGAAGCAGTTCCAGCCCCCTCAGGGAACCCACTGGCAGCAGGCACAGTAAGTTGCAGTCAGGCCTAATCAGCACACCCGGAGAGGAGTCCCACGTTGCTGGAGCAGCAGAGGAGAGACTGTCCTTGCAAGGATGAAATGTTGAAGGTCAGGGCTACTTGTTACCTGAACATCCCTCAGAGTAGGAGTCAACAAGCCTTGGTTTCCGCAAGAGTTGCGGTGCACAGGGGCACTGTCCTGGAGAAAGAGGCAAGGGCTCACCATCACCCAAGTTGGACAGTAGGTAGAGAGGACCCAGAGGAGCCCTCCACACCACCACCTGTGTTGGAGATTCTTCCTCAAGCTGGAAGGCAGAAGATCCGAGAAGCCGTACGATGTTGCCTTAGGTGTCTGCGGATGCAGAGGAGTGACTCCTTCAGTACAAGGGAGATTCTTTCTTGCTTCTTTGGTGCAGCCAAAGTCTTGGCAACCCCAGAAGATGCACAGCCATGAAAATGTTGCAATTGCTTTAAGGAGCCGGAGAAACAATGTTACAAGGCAAGGTTGTCTCGGGTGTTGCAGGCTTGTTTGGTTCCAGTGAAGTCCAGCACCGGTTCCGGTGACCTGGAGCAGAAGAGGTCAATGCAGAGGAGTCCTGGTGGAGACTTACATGCCGAATCTGGGGACCCACCCACAAGGGAGTCCCTAAATAGCCCTAACAGTGGGCTTGGTCACTCTGCAGGGTGATCACCTATCAGAGGGGGTCACTGACATCAGTCACCTGTCCTGACCAACCAGGTGCTCCCAGGGTCCTCTGGACATCTTGTTTTCAAGTTGGCAGAATCAAGTGGCCACCTGGAGGATCTCTGGGCACCACCCCTGTGGTGGTGATGGACAGGGGAATGGTCACTCTCCTTTTCTTTGTGTGCTTTCGCAACAGAGCTTGGACCGGGAGTCCCTGGACTGCTGCAAACTAGATTATGCAAGGAGGTCACCAAATGTGCACTTCAAAGCAAGCTAGCCTTGTAACACCTATTTCCAAGGGAGAGGGTGTTGCATCCCCTCTCCCACAGGAAATCCTTTGTTCTGCCTTTCCCTGCTTGAGTTGGTCAAGCATAAGGAGGGCAGAAACCTGTCTGGGGGACTGAAGCAGCGTAGGCTGCCTGCAAACCCTAAAAGACTGGGAGGAGCAATACTGGGGGGTCCTCTAAGGAGCATCCAGAGTGTATGGAATCATGCCACCAATACTAGAGTTAGTATTGGGGTATGATTCCGACATGTTTGGTACCAAACATGCCTAGGTTCGGAGGTACCATTATGTAGCTGGACCACAGATAGTGACCTGTGGCCAGTACACGGGAAAATGGCTTCCCCGCACTTACAAAGTCGAGTGCATTGGAACTGGAGTTTGTAGGGGCACTTCTACTCATGCAGAGGTGCCCTCACACACAGAAAACTGCACCCAACCCTCTGGGCTAGGAGGGCCTACCATAGGGGTGACTTACAGTGCCCTAGTGCAGTAACCAGCAGTGAAAGGGTGCATGGACCTTGTCAAGCAGGCTGCAATGGCAGGCCTGCAGACACAGTTTGCATGGGCTCCTATTGGTGGCATAATACATGCTGCAGCCCATGGGGGAGCCTTGGTGTATTAATGCCTTTAGACAAGGGACTTACAGGGGTACACCAGTATACCAACTGGGGGAGTGATGTGGACCAAAGCAACCAAATTTAGAGGAGAGCGCACAATCACTGGGGTCCTGGTTAGCAGGATCCCAGTGAAAACAGTCAAAACACACTGATAACCAGGTAAAAAGTGGGGTAACCATGCAAAAAAGAGTACAACTGTCAGTCTGACCCAGACGTGTATTCATCAGCCAAGCAGAGGCACAGAATGGTTAAGCAAGAAAATGCCCACTTTCTAAAAGCTAAAAACCAACTTCACTAAAAGATGTATTTTTAAATTGTGAGTTCAGAGTCCCCAAACTCCGGATCTCTATCTGCTCCCAATGAGAAATCACACTTAAGAGGAATTTAAGTGTAATCCCCATGTTAACGTACCGGAGAGATAGGCCTTGCAATAGTAAAACAAAATTTGGCATTTTTTCACTAACCGGACATGTCCTACCTTTTAAATACACTGCACCCTGCCCATGGGGCTATCTACGGCCTACCTTAGGGGTGACTTACACGTGGTAAAAGGGAAGGTTTCGGCCTTGTAAGTTGGTACACTTACCAGGTCGAATTGGCAGTGAAATACTGCAGACACAAACATTGCAGTGGCAGGTCTGAGACATGTTTACAGGGGCTACCATTGTGGCTGACACAATCAGTGCTGCAGGCCGACTGGCAACATTTGATTTATAGGCCCTTGGCACACCTCATGGAGAAACCAATCACCAATACAATTTACAAAGGAAGCACTTGCACTTTAGCACTGATCTGCAGTGGTAAAGTGTGCAGAGACAATAAACCTGCAAAAACGTAGTCCAGAAGACAAAAAGGCAGGGGAAGCATGTCATAAGATGCCAGATCTAACACATGTCCCCTCCAGCTGAGAGTAGGGAGAACTACCCAACCTCCTGGGAGTTCTCCTCAGTAAGGCGGAAGAAACTGGACAGACCATCACCATTGGTGTGTTCTGTGTCAGAACGGTGTTCCACCATAAAGTCCAACCCCTGTATGGGAATTAACCACCTCAACAGTTTTGGGTTGCTGCCCCTCACCTGCATTAACCTTCTGAGGGTCCTGTGGTCTATCTGAACCCGGAAGTGATTCCCAAACAAGTAGGGTCTTAGCTTCTTCAGTGTCCAGACCACAGCAAAAGCTTCCCTTTCAATTGCACTCCACCTCTGTTCCCTGGAGAGTGGCCTCCTGCTAAGGAAGACTACAGGATGGTCTAGGTCCTCTTCATTCAACTGTGAAAGTACAGCTCATAAACCATGCTCTGAAGCATCTGTCTGCACCACAAATTCCTTGGAGAAGTTTGGGGCCAGAAGCACAGGTGCCGTGCACATTGCTTTCTTCAGGGTGTCAAACGCAGTTTGACATGCCTCAGTCCAGATCACTTGTCTAGGCTGCTTGCTGGAAGTCAGCTCTGTCAGAGGAGCCACAATAGTGCCAAACCCCTTGACAAATCTTCTGTAGTGTCCAGTGAGGCCCAAGAAGGCTCTCACCTCTGTCTGGGTCTTTGGGGGTGCCCAAGTCAGAATGGTGTAAATCTTGGATTGTAGGGGCATCACCTGGCTGAGCTCCACCTCTGTCAAAGCAGAAGTCTCCAGGTCATTGCCCAGCAGACAGTCAACAGGCATGGTGGGACTCACAGCTACCATCAAGGAACCTGAGATCCCCCACCCCACTCAAAGGGAACCTGCACCACCCTACACTGGCGCTCAGTTGTCCACTGCAACTACTTGGTGGAATACACCAGGGACTATCTGCTCTTCAGACACCAGGTGACACCGACCATGGTTACACTGGCTCCAGTATCTCTGAGAGCCTCTACCTTCTGACCATTGATGGTCACCCACTGCCCTTACTTTTTAGTGTTATCAGGCATTAGGTTTCTCTGGACCATCTCACTGTTCCCTAGTGCGACAAGGGTCCTCTCAGTTGGTTCCCCACAACCACCTGGGACCAAGACCTCCCCAAGTCCTACACTGGCCAACCCCTTGGTCTGCCCGCCGGTGGGAGGCTATGTCCACTTGGGACATTTGGGATCCCCCTTCATGTGGCCCATCTGGTCACAAGCAAAACATTTACGGAATCCCGTCTCTGCAGGCTTTCTTGAAGAGACCCATGGTTTCTTATCTCCTGTGGGACGGGAATATTTACCCTAGGTACTACATTTTGAGCTCCTTTTGTTTATCTTGACCTTTGGCAGTGTCTCCCCCAGACACCTTTTTATGGACCCTGGTCTCACCCAGCAGTCGGCCTCCATAGCAAGCTTCCTGGGGTCAGTCAGCTTACTATCAGTCAGGTGCTGGCCCAGCGCTACAAAACACAAACTAGACAAGTGATCCCATTCAATTAAGTTGTACAGCCCTTGAAAATCTGTGACATTACTGCCCCTCACCAAAACACCCAGTAATCTGAAAAAAGAATCCACACATTCAAACTAGGTCTGTAAATCAGTTTTCTTACTTCCTCTAAACTGATCCCTGTACTTGTCAAGAGTGAGGCCACACCTAGTGAGAAGGGCCTCCGTCATGTCAGAATGACACCCCATATCCAACGTTAACACGGTGTCCCTTCCCTCCTCTGTGAAGTGGTTCCACAATCCTGCTCCTCAATAATTCTCAGGGATCCCATTCATGTGGATAGATATGTTGCGCCACGTGCCGCTCCGCAAGCCGAAGGTTCGGCTCGGGGCGCGTCGCGCAGCAGCAGGACGCGCCGCGCCCCGAGCCTTGCATATGTTTGTTGAGGCCCCAAATAGGCCATGGGGCCTCGTTTTCTCTTCAGTGCGGCACTTTCCCAGTAGATCCTGCTCCCCCCACTCACCTCTTTTCTTCCTTCTTTTCTTTCCTGTCGCCCTTGTTTAAAGCTCCTTGTATACTTACTATCTTTCCCATGTTTCTTTATCTTTTCCCAGCATGCTTCCTTTGTTCCCTGCATGCACTGGTTCCCTATTCACTATGGTATTTTTTCTATAGCATTCGAACACTGGATCAGAATTCAAGATGGCACCTTTTTACTTCCCGTCAGTTACTTCCTGTTCCCGGGCCATATAAGATGTGTGATTCTTGTTCTCTTTGCGCTGCAACACTTCCTGTTTGGTGGTGATCTTCGCTCCTGTTTTCCTGCATCTGCTATTGAAACTCTGATTTTGTTAAACCTTTTTCCTGGTCATTTTTTCCTTTTGTTTTGATTTTCTTTTACTCTTGTTTGTTTCAGGAGTTCCCTCTTGTTGAGGTTTTTTCCCCTTTTGCTTTTTTTTCCCTCAGGGACACCTTCTGGAGGGCACGGACTACCTTTGGTGTTCCCTCCGTCAGCAGAACCGTGGCTCCAAGAAAGGGTTGCCCCTATTTGCGCCAAGGCAGAACTTACAAGAACAAGAAGCCTGCCACACTTCCTGTGGGTCACAGACACAGATTACGAGTAGGTCGTGACAAGATGCCTCATATCCTTGAAACCACCTCTGGATATCATCTCCCTTCTTGTACTCCCTTCTTGTACTCCCTTCCTACACTGCCATCAATGCTGGATCTACTTCTCTGATCTAGCTCCTTTACTATGAGCTCATTGTCTAAAAGCATCTTCCTTTCTTCCATGGCTCGCTTTGGTTCTCCACTTTTAACCTCTCCAACTCTATCTGATGTCACCTAGTTTCCCTCCTGTCCTCTAGCTCTTCTGGGGGCAGAACCTTGGAAACACCACTACTACCTGATCCAGAGTGTACCCCCCTCCCCCACCCACCTCCCTGGTACCTCCTGCACCCTCAGCACATCTTCCTTTGGATTTGGCTCAATGGTCTCCCCAATTAGATCCTCAGGATGCCCACTGACATCTCTGGCTGCTATACAGGCCCTCAGTGCCTTTTGTAGCTCCTCCTTCCTGGTGAGGCCTCTAACTTGGACTTTGAGACTTTTGCAAACTGACTTCAGTTCCTTCACGATGTAGGTTTCCAACCTATCCTCCTCAAAAACCAATTCCAGGGATGTAACCGATGATGCTCTTGACTGAGACATGATGTACTAGGAAGTTCAACTTGAACTCGACAAAAAAATAGATCTAAGGAAAAATCAAAAACAAAAAGCCTGTATGTGGTATGTAGTGGTCTGCAATATGGTAGTATTGTACAACAATCACTGTAGGTCAAGTGCAAATTCAAGTCCTATCCTCACCGCTGACAACCAGTGTTAAAAATGTGAGTCTCTAGTTGGCAGTGGTTTGCACCCTGTCCAAGTAGGGACTCTTCTTCTTAGTCAGTATAAGGGAGTCACACACCTAAGATAACCCCTGCTCACCCCCTTGGTAGGTTGGCACAAGCTTTCAGGCTTATCTCAGAGCCAATGTGTAAAGCATTTGCACATAATGCACAGAAATACAGTGAAAACACTACAAAAGGACACCACACCGGTGTTTAGAAAAATAGCCAATATTTATCTGTGTAAAACAAGACCAAACATGAAAAATCCAACATACATTAATAAAGATATGAAGTGTGCAAGAATTAACCTAAAAATACAGTTTCTTGAAGTAGATAGTTCAGCCTGGGGCTATTACGGCATTGTGAAAAACAAATCCAACATTTCAGGCCGACAGCGAGGTTGCAGGCCGGCTACAGTGTCAGGAAGACCCGCAAACAGTACCTTGGAAATGCAGGGTTTTGCCGTATTTGCAATGAGATCCAAAGTGCGGCATCACTGGCGTTACTTCTGCAGGTCAGTGTTGCAGATTGAGGTGTTCATTCAGAGTTTGGCGGTAACCTGACCGCCACGTCGGCAGCAGTGTGGTGACTGCCGCCAGGGTGGTGGTGCAGACCGCCATATAACGAGTAAGGCGGTTAACCCAATGCAACACAGACAACTGACCACCGGTACCGCCACTGCTGACTAGCAGGATCTGGCCGCAGTAGGCAACTTCAGGCTGGCAGAAACCTATGTGCCACCCACCACATTCCGAGTCACCACTCCGGCATGATATCCGGGACGGGCTGTCCATGACGAAAATCCTTGCGGAAACAGAAAGTACAAAAGGAGACACCCACCTCCAGACACAGAGGTTTGGCCGCCATGACAAACGTACTGCTAGTCTTCCCAGCGTTGTATCTCGTCATGCACTTTCAGGGCCAGCGACAACGACAAAGACAACAACTTTCAGTACGCCTAGCACAGAGTGGAAGAAATGGCAGTGATATACACCCACAAATAACACACATTCCTTGCCCGGACAGCGAAGGCCACACACGCATACAAACATACCATAACAGTACACACATCCACACACACAGAGGAACGCACAAAATATGTCAAAGCCAAGTACCCAATACACACACAAAGCCAACCAGATACGTGGCAAACATACAGCACAACACACACCAACTCAGTAATACACATCCATACACAGCACCCCATAACCACACAACGACAATTAGACCACAAACAACTCAACACAGGCATAGACAGGCACGTTGTGAAACACCACACATACACACACCATAAACTGTATGTAGCAATGACACACAAACAGCAGTGAACACACACCCAAACAATGGCACAGGCGACACGTCACGTACAAACAACATACAAGAAAATCCACAATTGCAGCACCATACACACAGATGCACACAACACCCCATAGAATACCACAAGCAGTCATACATAGAACAACATGCACATGACACAACCGAACTACCCAGCGCATGCAACACAGACACAACCCATACCCACACCCTTACACACAAATGTTATACCACCATGTAGAAGGAAACCAGGACAAGCATCTCAACTTGCTAAGCACAGCAATGTGGGCTGTTGTATTTCAAAAAAAGATGACAACAAACTATATAAAAAATGTGCCAAATGGCAAGTTCAATGTCCGGTAATGCAGGACACATTGTCCAGATAGCATGGCCCCAACTTGACTCCTGATAGCAAATATGCCTCCATGGCATGGGGCATAAATGGGACAGGGAGGCACCACAGGGGTTTGGTGGGGTGGGGGTGGCTTAGATTTGGAAGGGGCATGTCTCGCTTTGGGTTTGGGAGGGGGGACTTTGGCGCTGGGAGGGGGGATTTTTTGCTGGGTGGAGGAGCAGGGGAAACACCAGAGGCGGCAGCTGAGGAATGGGAGGTAGAAGGGCCTGGGAGGGGTAGGGGGGACATGATGTTTATGGGTAACACAGGGTGAGAGGGGGGTAGGAAAGAAGTCAAGGGCGGCAAGGAAGACTTTTTTAGGTACCCGGGGGTGGTCACAAGATTGAAGGTTGGGAGTGGAGGCAGAGGGAGTGCTCGTCTGATGTGTTGGTGTGCTGTACGTGGATACTGGTGGGTGAATGTTGGGTGGGTGAGTGGGTGCATGTGCATTCATTGGGAGGAGGGGGTAGCGATGCAGGGAGAGGGAAAGGGAGATGTGTGAGTGAATGTTGGGGTGGTGTGTGCAAGTGAGGTGGATGTGTTGCAGGTGGCAGAGAAAGTAGTTGTGTTAAGTGCGGATGTGGTGTGTGGGATGGGTGTCCGAGTCTGCTGTTATGGTGATTGAGGGTATGGCAGGGATGCTAGCAGGACCAGTGTGTGGTGATGCATTCCTGGCAAGTGTGAGTGGAGATGTGACTGTAAGGGAGGAGATGGTGGGGAAGTGTATGTTGTTGTGTATGAAGATATGTGTTGTGTGTGCATGCCTGTGAGTTCGTTTGTGATGCTTATGTCTGTCTTTGCGCACCTTGTCTGTTGTAGTGTGTGTATGCTGGTCTGTCTGTGTGCCCTGGAGGGTGTAGGGTGAGGAGTTGTGGATTGGTAACAGGTAGCTGGAGGGAGGACGGAAGATGAAGTGACACTGGCTGCTGTCAATGAGGAGGCCAGAGCCTGAAACAATCTCTGTAGGCCAGACAAGGCACAGTGAATGCCTTCCAGGAATGCATTGGACTTCTGCATCTGGAAGGCATTCACAATGGTTCTCTGCCCCACAGAGATGGATCTCAGGAGGTCAATTGCCTGCTCAATGAGGGCAGCAGGACTGTCTGGGGCAGGGCCCGAGGTGCCTGGGGCAAAGGAGATGCCGACCCTCCTGGGTGAGTGGCCACCGGCAACTCTGGGGGGGGGGGGGGGGGAGCTACTGGGATGGCAGAGCTGGTAGGGGGGTGACAGAAGATGGCAAAGATTGGGTGGTCCCAGAAGGGTCTGTCACCACCAGGGAGCTACCGTCTGAGGAGGTATCAGAGTCACTACCAGCAGTGGTACTCTCCTCCCCGTGATGATTCCCTTGCCCTCCAACCCACTGGTCCCCTCGGCGTTGGTGGTCTCTGCCTCCTGGGTCCCATGGGCTGCAGCATCCCCACTCACCTGTGCCCCTTCTTCTCCTCCTGGGGTGGAAAACGAAAGGGAGGCAGGCAGTCAATTACAGTACACATATGATGCAGGCACAAATGCAGTCATGCACATCCCAAAAACTATCCCTCACCATTACCAACTCCATTAAGGTAAGTACCTATGAAAGGGAATCTAGCTCCCACACTACACTGACATACTGATGCTATACTGGCCAACCACATCACCATCCAGTCCCTACATCCCCTTCCAGGCAGAACATGGCAATCTGGGAGTGATCCAGTTCCACTACAATGTGACAAATTGATGAGGTAGTACTCCAGATCCACAGGCTAACCCATGAGACCCATTACATGGCCACATTCCCCCAATACCCAAATAACTGCACAATCCCAGTGACTCGGGGCCAGCTGCATGCCCAAACCTGTCCATGACCCTGATACTACCTGCAACCCACCCTATTGCACCCAGCTACACAGTACCAACTAAACAGAAGAGTTGTGGTACTCACCCACTAGTGGCTGCTGTGCTGCCTTCAAGTGCCCATCCAACTCCGGATTGGCCACAGCCAGAAGGCAGGCCATTAGGGGGGGGTCAGGGTCCGACGTGCACCCATTCCTCGTTGGAAGGCCGTCCCTAGCTGGGCCTCTGAGGTCTTCCAGGCCCAGCGTCTCAGGTCCTCCCATCGCTTCCTGCAGTGGGTGCTCCCCCGGCTGTAGACCCCCAGAGTCCACACTTCCTTGGCGATGGCTTTCCAAATCCCCTTCTTCTAATGGGGGCTAGCCTGCAAGGAAGACACAGAGAAAAAAATACTATAGGTCTAGCTTCCACAGTCACACTTGGGATACAACACTACATGTATCTGCACCTCAAAGAATGACTCCCAATCATGCCCCTACACACATACTTCTTGTCACACTTCACCTATCCATTGAGACATCCAACAGTCACACACACATGCATCCGCTGCATTGGCACACACTCCTACGACGCTATAATGCCACTCACCTCGTTCCCTGGCCGGTCATAAAGCTTGGCATACAGGGGTAGGACCCTGTCCACAAGCTTCTCTAACTCCTCCGAAGTGAAGGCCGGGGCCTGTTCTCCTGTAGCTTGTGCCATTTCTACAACCATAGGTAGGACACAACAGCACATGCAGTGGAGTAGTGGTCATCTCGAGGTACAGGAGTCAAGTGGCAAGGGCTACACAAACTGGCAGTGAGGACGGCTGCGGTGTACACCGTCACCGCCGGCGCTGATCATGATGGGCCCCTGTTCCTGATAGACACCAATGGTAGCCAATGAGGAGTTGCACAGCGGTTCTGACCACTTACCGCCATGAAGGCTAAGGCCAGTGGAATGATGTCACGTCCACCTGTCCTCCACATGTAGGACAGGTGGATGCCATTTTACGAGGTCAACTTGTGTATACACAGTACAGGGACAGTATTTATGGCAAAATATTAATACCTATGAGTGTAAAAATGGTAAAGTTACACATGTAAGGTCCAATATCATGGTAGCATCCAAGCCTACAGGTGTATATGTCCCTGGCACACCAATCTCAACACGTCATTAATGTGTACAATAGCTGCCCACAACATTCTACAGTCATGTGTGTGCAGAGTTGTGCATGTATGTATGTGATACCTGTATACAGACAGTTGACCTCTACACATCGTCGTGTTTTTCTCCACCATAGCCATCGATCCATGTGGAGAGGGAAGGCTACACCAGTGTACAGACACCTTGTTGACCTGGCTACCATGTGAGAGCGCCACATCATCATCAGCTATCGTCTGAACCGTGCCACAATTTGTGAGCTGTATTCCCAATTGGAGTCTACTCTACTGACTGCAAAAGGAAATCCCTATGCTATCCCTCCAACAGTACAGCTACTATCTGTCCTACTTTTTTTGGCTACTGGTTCCTTTCAGGTGACTGTGGGCGTGGCATCCGGTGTGTCACAACCATTGTTTAGCAACATCTTGGCAAATATTCTAACTGCCTTGTTGCAACACCTCCAGAGTTACATACAGTTTTCCCAAAGGGCAGATTTCATCACAGTTAAGTCTGATTTTTATGCAATTGCCAACATCCCTCATGTGATTGGTGCCATTGATAGCACACATGTTCCCCTTGACCCCCGAGAGCCACTGAGCAAGTGTTTCGGAACCGCAAACACTTCTATTCCATAAACGTGCAGGTGGTGTATGTTGCAGATCAATACATGTCACAGGTGGCAACAAGATTCCCTGGATCAGTCCATGATGCCTACATTTTGAGGAACAGCAGTGTCCCACAAATCATGGCACAACTACAGGGAGACAGAGCCTGGCTAGTTGGTGAGTGTGAATGTGACAGTTTTGCAGTGCTACTGGACTAAATACATGTTTGGCATTGTACGACTGTGTGTCATGTGCTATCTTTCTTCCCTCTTCCCATGTGATTCTGGCTATCCTAACATGCAGTGGCTGCTGACACCTGTGAGGAATCCCAGAACGGGGGGGGGGGGTGAAATTGGTACAATGATGCCCATGGTCGTACCAGAAGAGTGATTGAGAGGACCTTTGGGCTCCTGAAGGCTAGATTCAGGTGCCTGCATATGTCTGGAGGAGCCCTGTTCTACTCCCCAAACAAGGTGTGTCAGATCATAGTAGCCTGCTGTATGCTGCACAATTTGGCCCTCAGGAGACATGTTCCACTACTGGAAGTGGAGGATGGAGCACTGCCATCCGTGGGACCCCAGGGGATGGAGAATCGTGATGAGGAGAGGGGGCAGATGTGGACTCCAGGAATCAGCTGATTCAGCTGTACTTCCAATGAGGCTCATGTAAATGTTGCACTGTGACTGACTACCCTGGGTAGGATTTCAGTTGCAGTGTTGCAGTGCTGCCTGCCCCTTTGCTATTGCTACATCATGGTGGAAGAGGTGATGTTTGTGGACACTCTTGGCCAAAGCTGTGACATGAACTTAGGCTACCCCTCTCAGTACATTGGATCCCTTCTACATTTACATGCAACTGTACATATCTGAATATGAATTATGGTTTTCAATAGCAGGCATTTTGAATAAATAGCATCTGTTGGTGTGCTCAAACAATGTTTATTGAAGGAGTGAGACAAGAGGGATTGTACAGTGCAAGGGAGTAGCCAGATGGTGCTATACTCAGTGCAATGTTCACAGCTGCTGGTAGCACAGGGGCAGTGTCCATGGGGCCACAGGTAAATGCAGATATGGCAGTGGACAGTCAACAAGGTGGCTCAGTGGCACACAACAGAGACAGTTCAGGGCAGTCACTTCCTGGCAGTGGTCTTGGCTACAGTGTCACTGGGATGTCTTGGTCTCCGGCCACGTTTGTTAGGGGGTTTCTGGGCTACAGGAGAAGGGGTGCTGGTGGCCTGTGAGTAGCCTGGCAGGGCCAACATTCCACTGGCTGGTGCGGAGGTTGAGGGCTGGGTTCTATCCTGGCTGGTGGAAGGGGCCTGCTGATGGGTGGAGGACTTAGGCATGATCTTGGGCATCCTCAGCAGCACCCCTGCAATGGTGGCCATGCTGGCATTCAGTTGTTTCCATTGCTCCATGTCCTCCTGCTGGTGTGCCACCTGCAGCCTCTGGTTCTCCTGCAATGTGGCCAGGATCTGGCCCATACTGTCCTGGGAGTGGTGGGATGCCCCCAGGACCTCTGAGATGGCCTCATGGGCAGCAGAGTCCCTCCTTGACCTACCCCCCCCCCATGGTCACTGATACCCTCCCAGTGGCCCTGACCCCCAGTCTGACTCCTCCACGAAACACAGTTCCCCAAGGGAAACAAAGCTACCTGGGACAATCAGAACTCTATGGGGGTCATTACGAGTTGTGCAGTGGCGGTTACACCACCGCCAATGCAACTGTCTGAGCGCCCCATTATGACCATTGCGGCCATGCCACGGTTGGACCGCCAGCAATGCCAAGATCAGAGATCCTGGCGGTTGTGGTGGTCCTAATCTGCCAGGGCAGCGCTGCAAGCAGCGATTCCCTAGAGATTACGACCGCGTTCTTCACCAGCGATTTCATGGCGGTAACACCACCATGAAGAGGCTGGCAGAGAACGGGTGCAGGGGACCCCAGAGGGCCCCTGCATTGCCCATGCACTTGGCATAGGCAGTGCAAGGGTCCCCTTCCTAGCACCATCGCAATGTTCACTGTCTGCTTTGCAGACAATCAACACTGCAAGGGTGCTGGTGCACACTGCATCCTACAGCATAGTCGCTGTTTAGATTACAAGCCGGAGACAATGCTGTAGGCTGTTTTCCGCTAGGTCAGCCGCCAAGATATGTAAGTTATTTTGACACTTTGGGGCATATTTATACTCTCTTTGCGCCGAATGTCCGTCAAAATGTTTGACGCACAATCGGCGCAAACCCTGCCCCATATTTATACTTTGACGTCCGACCCCGCGGGCCTCAAAGTTCCACCATGTGCGTCATTTTTGGGAAGGGGGAACCAGCCTTGCGTTAATTATATGTAAGGTAGGCGTTCCCTTCCAAAAAATGACTTTAAGGCCTGTGCGCCTTATTTATACTGTGACGTCATTTTGACGCAGAGGAGGGGGCAGGGCTTAAAAAACGGCGCCCAGCCTGATGGGCGCCGTTTTTTAACGCCTGGGTCAGGGCAGGCGTTAAGGGACCTGTGGGCTCAGAAGGAGCCCAGAGGTGCCCTCCCATGCCCCGAGGGACACCCCCTGCCACCCTTGCCCACCCCAGGAGGACGCCCAAGGATGGAGGGACCCATCCCAGGGAAGTTAAGGGAAGTTCAGGTATGTTTTTTTTTCGTATTTTTTTTGTGGTATAGGGGGGCCTGATTTGTGCCCCCCTACATGCCACTATGCCCAATGACCATGCCCAGGGGACAAAAGTCCCCTGGGCATGGCCATTGGGCAAGGGGGCATGACTCCTGTCTTTGCTAAGACAGGAGTCATTTCAATGGGGGTTGGGCGTAAAAAAAAATGGCGCAAATCGGGTTGAGGCCTGAATTTTGCCTCAGACCTGACTTGCCCCATTTTTTGACACCCAAGCTCCATTTTCCCCTACGCCGGCGCAGCCTGGTGTGAGTCATTTTTTTTGACGCACACCAGTCCGCAGCGCCGGCTAACGTCATTCAATAAATAAGGCGCCCGCATGGCGCTTTGGAATGTCGTTAACCGGCGGTAAAAATTTTGACGCACAACTGCGTAGGCGCAGTTGTGCGTCAAAAAGTATAAATATGGGCCTTTCTTTTTCACAAACTACTGAATGGATTTACACCAAATAACAACAAGTAGTATCTGTGTACCAAGATCTAGCTTCCTGCCAAATTTGATGACTTCCATTCAGCATTTTTTTCTGTAGCCCTGTCTAAACAAGTCTATGGAAAACACATGGGGATTTTCCATGTTGGGGCCACCTTTTTTTCTCGCCCCCGCTTGTATTATTATCCCAAAACTTTCCATGCACAAACTAGTCCAAATCTAGCAACCTTTTGAAAAGTTTCATGGAGATTTGTCAAAGTGGTCAAAGTTATTAGCAACACAAAAGTGCTTTTCCTATGGAACAGCTGTCCTAACTTTAACTACCCAGTGGTGACTGCCACTGGTCTCTCTCTCTCTCTTTTTCTCTCTCTATCTCTCTCTCTCTTTTTCTCTCTCTCGCTCTTTCTCTCTCGCTCTTTCTCTCTCTTTCTGTTCCTCTCTCTCTTTCGCTTTCTCTTTCTCTTTCTCTCTCATCTATATATATATATATATATATATTCAAGAAACGGGTTGCTGTACTAAGATAATTGTCTTTCCAGATTTCAGAAAAAAGAAGAGTTCTGAAAAACATTACCACAGTTTTTGTGTGTGTTTTTCTAAGTGGTAGTCACTTTTTCCTTTTCATTTTTGTGGTTTCATCCTACTTGTAGCTTGTGGGGGAAACATTTGGGAAACTCACAGGTTAACCTAGAACGTTATTCCTTTCTGTAAAGTAAACACCAATTCTGAATTCGGAATTTGAGTAGAGTTTATTGTTTTCCCAAAGGAACCAACTTTTAGAATAAAAAAAGAATGTAATGAAAAAGAGTAAGAGAATTAGAAAATGCTGATATTTTCATCTGTGACTTTTTGTCCCAATGGGCAATTCCCAAAAGAAATATACCATTACGTCTGTCAAAATCTTCTGGTCACAGAGACCCATAATATTTCTTGGTTGTCCTAAAACAGACTAGACCCAGAGCCAGCAACTGAGCTGGAGCGAATCATGGTTTTAATTTGTATGCCTACCACTGCACCAATTCATAAAGTGAAATCTAATGAATGTAAAATGGGTACAAAGGAATAAAGAAGCTTTTTTTTAACTACTCACAATACTGAGTTGAAGAATGTTGGTTGGCCCTGAATTTGGGGAATATCCATAATGTCTTGTGATTCAGAGTGCATTTTTCAAAATATGTTCTCTTGCACACAGTGGAAAGAAATGCAATTCATAACAAATGACCTGCTATTCTGTGTTCCCATTCGTCTTCCCCCCCCAAAAAAACAGTACCTGTTGTCTTTGTCAGGAAAGGACCCAATATGCAATGTGGAAACATAAAATTTTCACTATGAAAAATGACCCATCTTAGGAATGTGAGTGGCAATGGAATTGGGTCGAGGCCTAGCCATCACTGAGGAACACTTAGCAAACCCAGACATTTCTGACAGTTAGATTCCCAAGGGAGTCTAGGGTGGTGTGACATGCATGGATTCCACTAATTTTTTTAAACTTTTGTTTATTTCTGTAACCTTTTTATCCAGAATGCCATGCAATCTTCAAACTTTGACTAAAACCACCACTGAGTGGTGGCACTTGACTGCATTTCAATTGCCACCCATGGTTGTGAATGTTAGTCTTGACACGAGGTGCTCCTCAATCCATTTATGCTGGAGCTTGGGACAAATTTGTGACCTGATGCAGTATCCAAGACACAGACCCCTTTCAGGCAAAGTTGTTGGACATTCTTTTGTTTGTTTTGTCTCTAGCCCGGGAGGACCTTACAGTAGGCACTGCATGGTTTATTTGTCAGCCCTTTCAGCCTTTGTATTTGCCAGAAAAATCGCCCTTTTTCAACACAACGGTTGTGATGATAGTCGTAAAAGGTATGACGCACGTGTTCTCTCTAAGCGGTTAGTGATGCCACAATTGCGTAGCTACTTTCTGCCTCTCATGACCTTGAAATTAGTAATTGCACTCATACCAGCTTGTCACATGAGTGAACCTCAGGCAATACCGGTACACCTTCCTTACACAATGTTTTTTTCTCTGCAAACTGGTGCTGAGGGTGCAGGCACCATTTCAACCGAACATTGTGCCTCCCTTCCATACCTTGTACACATTATAACCACATTATATCCAATATTGGTTCATGGTCTGCATCTAAGGGCACAGAAAAGGAAAAAAACTAGAAACTGACATGGCACTTATATAATGTTCCGTTCTTTCACTTTCAGGGCGTTATGAAACCAGTTCGGAGCTGCACAGTGCCATCTAGCAGTACACTGAAGCACTGCTACTAAAAATCTCAAATTAGTCTGCCACTCAACCCTTGTTTTCAAAATGGCCTACATTGAAATTGGTCTTTATTTGTACAAAAAATACATTTTTTATGTCTTTTTTTGATAATAGAATACTTTTTAATGGATTGAAGAAAAATGTATATTTAAATCATTTTTAATACTTATTCTCTATATAACGTTTTGAATAAACAGTTCAAAACATATTTTAGTTAATATGATTGGCTAAATGCAGTCTTGTTCACAATTTAAAAAAAATAATTTTGTTTTCAAAAATGTTTACTTTGTTTAAAAAATTTAAATGTTTTAATAAACATTTATTAAATATTTTTATTTTTAGGAGACATGTTATGCTCTGCAGCCGCCATTGATGACACCAGTATTCAACCCAAAGAGCTTACATGAAATACATTTAATTGTGCACTAAAAAATAAGTGTAATTGAATGGAAATTTGGTTTATTAATTTCCAGATTTTGTTGTTTGGAATAATCTGGAGGATGGCTGACATACCCACCTGAAATAGTGTACAAAATGATTGTGTTTGTGAAACACAACATAAAATACCTCTTTGGGGGTCAATCTCTTTCTTGGAAGAAATAGGCAATGTTAATGAAGATATTTATGCGTCAAATGTATCTCAAATAGAATCTGATATACATGGGGGTTGAAAAGGAGAGCTGACATATTTTTTTGACTGTTATTTTAATACATTTTGCATTTACCAAAAGAAGATTTGTTAGGTTTATTTTTTTACAAAATAGTTTAATCTTACATTATGTATTTCAAACAGATTAAAACAATTGTAAGTTTTATTAGAAAAAGTACTAAACATGTAGGTATTTTCCTAAATATATTTGTTTAAATATAACAGTTAAAAAACGAGTAAAACAATTTTTATTTATGTCTAAATAATTACTTTTTACTAATATTTGTAGTTCATTATTTTCACATACAAATATAAATTAATATATTTTAAAATATTCAAACGACTTCTAAATATTTTTATGAAAAAATATCAAGTAAAAATATATAATTCAGTTTTTAAATAAAACAGCTTCACAAATTGGTATTATTTTAACAGCAACAAACCCATGCCCAACACCTTAAATGAAAAAAAAAATATATAAAAATATAAATATTTGAGACACACAAATCTCATTATGTAATTCTAGTCTAAAACCGATCTATTATTTGTCATTGGTACTTCTCCAAGAAACCAAGTTAGGCTTCAATAATGCCCTGTTAATGAGGAAAGGCTGGGTATCTGAAGTGCTTTGTTTTGAAGCTTGCAGGAAAAAGAATGGGACACTTACCTTACTCTCCCAAAAATCTGGTCTAACAGAAATCTATACAGAACATGACTCCAATGGCAGATGGCTACTTACTAGACAGAATATAGGGTACATAATATCTATATCATGAACATTAATGCTCACTACATAGATAATCCGATCTTCTGGTGTACAGTTAATAAGAAATTAGCAGAAATTCCACCTGACTCCAAAACGATAGTGGGTGGGGATTTCAATCTCCCAGTGGACCCCATCCTAGACTACCACTCTGCTTTTAAATTCAGAACCCCAAAGGCACATGAGCAGCTGCTCAGTTCATCCTCATCACTTCGCCTACTAGATGTTTGGAGATTACATCACCACAAAGGCAACAACTTCACATTTTTCTCCCCACCTCACTCTAGTTTCTCCCACATAGATTACCTACTAGTAGATGCCTCACTTCTAAAGACCACTGCCAACGCCAAAATACACCCCATCCTTGTCTCAGACCATTCTTAACCTTTCTGATAAAAGCGAAAATTGAATTTGGAAATACTAGAAAATGAATCTGACATTGTGGACCTACAGAACAAAAAAAGAATACTTTTTTAGGGAAAAAGAACATTCAGTCAAATCCTCCATAATAGTATAGGACACATTTTAGTGTACCACGGGGAGGGCAAGTCATCAAATGAATGTTCATTTAAAAGGCGAAATTAAAAGAACGCTACAATCTCTAGGCACTGAAATCAAAGATAAACAAGAAGCATTTAGACACTCTAACAACAAGTTCCTACTTAAAGATATCTGACAGTTAAAATACACTTATAACTCCATTGTCAGTAAGAGGGCATACCTAAGTGTACACACACAAAAATCCAAACATCTCCTATTTCACAACAGGGCAGGAAAACCGCTTGCCAGCACTCTCAAATTCAACAACATTAATAACCAAAATACACATATTATGGCCCAAGATGGTTCCCAGAAATTCAAAACCAGGGAGATACTTGAGGTCTGTAGAAGACTTCTATGATAAACTCTACACATCACAAATGACTTGTGACAAATCACAGTGTCTAGAGTTCCTCAACTCTATCCCTACTGCTTCAAACCCTGACGCTGATAGAGAGCGTATGAACTAGCCATTGGAAATTGAGGAGATTGTTAAGGCACCTCAAAATACCCTTAATCACTTTGATCTCCAAGGCAAAGTTTCTGGTACAGCCTCCAAAGTCACAATAGTGGTTATTCTCAAGGAAAGAAAAGATCTTTTGGACCCTAAAAACTATACCACATTTCACTTCTAAATATCGAAACTAAAATGTTTGCCAAGATCTTAGCCAACATGCTAGACAATTGTACACACAAAGTCATTCATAACTCCCAAACAGGTTTTGTTACAGGTCGCCTTGCCAGAGATAATATTCACACATTTTGCTGTGTAATAGAAAAGTCCTGCTTTTCCTCACTTCCAACAGCAGCGATCACACGTGATGCAGAAAAGACTTTTGATAGTCTCTTGGCCTTTTCTTCATGCACTTCTTGTGTCTCATAATCTTGGCAACTCGTTCATTAATATGGTGATGGCTCCATATGCAAAGCTCAAAACAAATATTAGGATAAACAGCTCCCCTTCATCATACTTTGACCTTACACTAAGGCACAAGACAGGGATGCCCAGTTTCCTCCTTGCTCTTTTTACTCGCCATCAGTCCCCTACTTAAACTACTAAATGTGGCTCCTGAAATTTAAGGTCTTCAGTTCGGTTTCAAAAATATTTAAAACCGCAGCTTATGCGGGTGACAACCTTATCTCTTCAGAGGTCATCAGAAATGTAATTCCAATTATCACCAAATTTAGTCATAAGTTCTCAGGGGTTTCAGGATACACTTTAAATAGGGACAAAACTGAGGTCTTTCTCCTCAACCCATTGTGCTTTCCTTCACACTGAGGCGATTCAGGACTCAAGTGGCAGCGCAAACATCTTAAATATTTGGGAATTTGGTTATGGAGCCATTTTATGGAAACACTACAGTACAACGAATCACAGAAGATCAGGCTTCAAACTCTTAAAATGATGATCACCACAATAGTGAATTTTGTGTTCTCTGTGCTACCCCTAAGCACTCCATCTTCCAGGAAATTGATAGAATACCTTCAAAATTCCTCTGGGTGATAAGTGCGAGGATCTGGCTAATCCCAGAAACACCCAATACCCCTCGATGGTTGAAGATAGAACGTAACATATGTTCCCCCTTTGGCACTTCCTTGTTCATCACAATGTTGAACTTTATGCCACCTCATTCCCACCCGATACTTTGAGAAACTGCAAATGCAATAAAACTGCTGGACAAAAGGCTACCCAAACCTTTCCTCAACTCCTGATGAGAATCATCATGGCACAACCCGAAAATCAAGATGGAAGGAAATGCCCATATTGCACACTTGTGGGCCACCAAAGGCATTAGACTAGTTAAGGACCTATACGATAACAACATTGATCTGCTCCCCTTCTCTGCTCCGGCTAGAATATACAACGTCTCCAACCTAGACTTTTACAGTTTCCTTAAGATCAAAGTGATACTTTTAAAACTTAATCTAACCACTCACTCGTCTCTACCGACACATCTGGCGGTATGGTAATACTCACGACACATTGCCTCCAAGATTTAAACATTTTAATCTGACCCACATTTAACACAAACTTCAATACTGCACTTAAAATTAGATAATCACTTCAACACAAATGTATTTGACCACATCAGTGACAATAACTAGCAAACAATTCACAAATTGCCTCCTCCCTCATACAATCCAATTTTTTTTTTTACAATTAATCTCCTGCATTGGACCCCATCTAGGCTACAGAAATTGAACCCGCAGGAAAACAAAACAACAAATGTTGGAACTGCAAAACAGAAAAGGGTTCACATCAGCACATGTTTTTTGAATGCCAACTCCTAGAATCCTACTGGTGCCCAATCCAGAACTAGTTGGCAGCTACATTTAACATACACTATGGTACCCTTGGTCCCTGGGCTTCTGTAGCCGCTTTGAGTTTTAAGGCCAAAGATATGGCTCTGTTAGACCTCATTCTGGCTATTGCAGTGAAAGTCATCCTCTCCGAATGGAAATCATTCAATTATCTCTCATCACACATGGCGGGCATGGGTATCATATGTTAGAGGGGCATACAGACTTCAATCCAAATTCCATTCCATCCCCCAATTTCTAGTGTAGTTTGACGTTCCCTAGATAGATACATAGAATTATGTAAGAATGAGATACTTGCCCACGCTCTATCTGGACCTTAAGCTTAAACTGTCATTCACTCCTATGTCTGAGATAGCTCACTCACCTTTCTTCTCCCCCGTCCCTCTATCCCAGTTTTCTCCTGTTTTGTGTATCTTGAACATAAAGGGGATACATATTTAGGATACACATTGCTTTGCACTATACACTTGATAGCTATTAAATGCCCAAGTTACATCAGCTTGATACCCACTTCTCTAATGAGTTCACTAGATCTATCATTGAGTATAATTACATGAGTATACCTGAATCATCAGCATTCGCAAATTGGTAACACGTATTATTGTTCTCGCTTATGACTAATATTCTCATTGGTGACTGCTTTTGCACAGCTGACCCACAACACTGTATGTAATTTGTATATTATATGTGTCATGATTGTTTCGAGTGCTCGTCTTTTACCTATATTGTAATGATATTTGCTATTTTGTCCTTCCATTAAAACAAGTAAAATACTTTGAACACAAAATAATCTGTGTGTAAAACTGTCCACATCATTTATTCCGACACATGAAACATATCTGTACCTCCAAAAACACGCACTATGCTAATTACCTTAAAATACACTAAATCTATAATGTTACTTATGAAAACTAACACAGATTATTCACTACTACATTAGATAGAAAAACATTATCAAATTGATCTATCTCCCTTATATCAAATAAGAACCTTCTAACTGACTATTATAAAATATACATGTTTTAAATTTAAATCTGTTGAGCTGTTCTACTTCAACGCACCCTGTTAGGTTGATCAAAACAAAATGCATTTAGTGATTCATGTCACATTTCTATCTTTCAGGGTTTCTTAGGTGCCTACAAATGTGTAACTGAGCTGAAAACTCTCTTAGCTTTTGTTGTTGATATTGGGGTCCTATTGATAATATTCGTGCTCCTGTTTCTCGTGTCATTCTTTGTTGATCCCTTACCCTTTGGTGTATAGATGCCATTCTTTGGAGGCCCTTTATTTTTTTTAAATTTCCACTTGTATAACAATTTCAGTCAGACATATATATTACTGAAGATAATATTGCTAGCAGTGTTGCAAAAAATCAGATTAAATCAGATTAAACTTTGATTTAGTGAGTTTCTAATAAATGACCCCACTTCATTTGATTTGTACCACTCCATCACAGATATAATCATACCCTAAATGGCAGAATGATTAATTTTATACATAATTTGTACCTTTTAAACAAAGCTTAATAGTTCAATTCTGAAAGGTAATCAACGTCACATTAAATCATTATTTTTACTTAAATCATTTTAATTTACGAAATATATTTTATTTAAGTCATAACAAATTTACTAATTATACCTAATTGATAGAAAATTGCCTAATAAAATGGGATTGACCAGCAAAGAGGCCTCAAAGTTGCAATGTCTCGTCCTTTTCAGTGCTGAAAAATACCATTGCAGAATAGACAGTTTGTAATGCATAGTTATCAATAATTCCTTACTAATTGGAAAATGTATTTATGGTATTATTTCCAGATGTATTAGTTTAATTAAAAGACATTCATAAACAATGATAGACTGTTTTGGTTGGTGAGCGCCAGTAAAAACTTGTTCTGCAACATTTACAGAGTTAAATAGTCACTTCCTCAGAGATTGAACACTTAGGAGCATATTTATACTCTGTTTGCGCCGGATTTGCGTCATTTTTTTTAATGCAAATTCGGCGCAAAGCTAACACCATATTTATACTTTGACGCTAGACCTGTCTAATATCAAAATATACCAGTGTGCGTCATTTTCTGGATGCGCAAAACTCATTGCGTTAATGAGATGCAAAGTATGCGTTCCCGTACAAAAAAGGACTTCAACACCCGTGCGCCATATTTATCCAACCGTGCAAAAATGGCGCACGGCTGGGAGGCGGAGCCGGAAAATGGCGCAAATCCCGATTTGCGCCAAAAGTTAACGCCTGGGTCAGGGCAGGAGTTCAAATGGGGCAAACCAAACACATGAGTACTTAAGGAAAACACACAGAAGCAACATCAGAAAAGGTAGACATGGAGGTGCTATTCATCTAGCATGCACGAAAACGCAGAGCACAGGAGCAACAGCAGCAGCTTCCACCACACCAACAGGGACCCCAAAGGCAACAACGAAGACAGGAGAGAATATTCCGGACCAGGGCAACCCTTCAGGGCCTCAGGGAACATGACATCATCCAGAGGTACAGACTAAACTGGCAAGCCATACAGCAGCTGCTGCTGCGCCACATTGAGCCACAGTTGGCACCCAGCTTGCAGACACCCCACATCATTCCACCAGAGACCAAGCTGCTAGCTGTCCTGCACATGTTGGTAAGTGGCTCTTTTCAAACCACTGGTGCCCTGGTTGCCGGGATCTCACAGCCCTCATTCTCTCCCTTTCTCCCCAAGGTACTGGATGCCATCATCTCCCTCACACCCCCGCCACATCAGCTTCCCCAACACACAGCAGAAGACCAAACAGGGGTTCCATCAAATCAATGTCTTTCCGCACGTGCTTGGTGCTATTGACTGCACACATTCACGGATTGTGCCACCTGCTGCAACGGAGCATCTATACCGCAACAGGAAGCACACACTCCATCAATGTGCAGGCCATTGTGGATCACCGTGGATTGATCACCAACATCGTGGCAAAGTATCCTGGGAGTGTACATGATTCATTCATCTTCCACTACTGCACCATCAACCAACACTTCCAGGATGGACAATATGACAATGGCCTACTTGTTGGTAAGTACAGAAACCTAGTTGTATACACAGCATACCTGTAGGACACACAACACATACACCACTACATTGACATGTAGCCAGGAAGACACTGAGGTTGTGACACTGGTAGTCATGTTTGATATCCTGACCGAATGGGATACACACCTATGGACAAATGACAAATGCAAATAACAACAGATGCCACTCCAGAGCCACAAGGGGCCAATTTAAAACCACAAAGTGACAATGACATGGCCTTAACTGGCAGTACAACTTGGAGGATGAATCTTCCAATATCACATCAATAACACTCAATCACACACCCTTCCAAGTAATACGTACTGTGTAAGGGGTGTGTAATGTGTTTTGCTGCAGGTCTAACACCATGAGACACATAGCATGATGATGCTGACTAACGAAGGTGACATGGAATCATTGAGGCAGTACCAACATCTCACATCACTCCTGGGGTGACATTGCCCGCTAGCAATAAGGAAGAGGACTGTGCTATAAACACATATTGTTGTGACACTAATGCAAAGTGCACACTGCAACACATACGGATTGAGACAATTCCCCATATACATAACAGATGTACAGGCACTTGGACCTTCTGACACTAAAACCTTCACTCCCACAACCAGGTTAGCCAGCTTACCTGGAGCAGGTTCAGTAGTGTAGGTACACATTTGCACATGAGCCAACTCGGTGAGAGCACAAAAATAGGTTTGCATAGAACTTGTCACACATGGGATATTTGTGCATTGTAAATTGTGAACACTTCAGTGCTGTCAATGTATGGAGCTGTGTTGTGCATTGTCACCTAGCCAAATTATAGGACCTCACTGTTGTATTTCACATGCAATTACATATGTCTAATTGGATGGGATGTTCAGGCCATATAGTGCAACCGTTTTACCACCACAGTTGAATCAATTGCGTGTGTGGAAGTATCATGTCACCTCCAGTGAAGGCACATGGACACTTCTTTCACATTACATAATGCATGGGAGATGCACAATGAACTGCAAGTTAACAAATATATCGCTGATATCAGGTCATTCAGCCAAACACCAGTTTTGATAGTTAAACAACCCAATGCAGAAAGAACATCACATAAGCCTAGGATCCCACACAATAACACAAACACAGATGAGTCACAGACGATAACAACTGCCATACTAAGTGATAATCAAGGTGCAACCAACAACCAAATATTTACCCTCATTTTCTCTTTCAGCTGATCAGGGTTATGGGATCCAGCCATGGATCATGACTCCATTTGTCAACCCAAGCACAGCAGCAGATCGTGCCTATAATTAGGCACATCGTAGGACACACACCATAGTTGAGAGGACTTTTGGCATCCTGAAGTCCAGATTCAGGTGCCTGGACATCACTGGAGTCAGCCTCATATATTCACCCGAAATGGTCTGCAAGATCATTTTGACCTGTGCCATCCTGCACAACATTTGTGTAAGGAGGAACATTCCCCTCTATGAACCAGACCCACAAATGCCTGAAGAGGAGGAAGAGGAGGATGCTGTCCGTGAAAATGAGGGGGACCATCCAAACACTGCAGCAGGATTACGTCGGAGACAACACATTGTACAAAACGTCTTCTAACTATAGTCACCATCACCACTTTGTTATCATATGTCATTAAACACTTACCCTCATCACTCAATAATGCTCTGGGTAATTGTTATACATCACATGATCCCTAGGAATCATATTCAGAGTTTAGCCTCATGGAGCATTGCAGAAATACAGATTAGGATACTGAAAAAGCCACATCACATTTGATGGGTATGAATGTATAGCCAACATCACACACAGTGTAAATGACATATATCCTCTCTATTTCACATGTGAAGGGCAATATCAGAGGACCACAGCTATGAGACACATCCATGTTGCCAACATGGTCCATTGCAGCACATGACACCCAACTAAGACACCATCAATCATAAGGTAATAAAGTGCATCATACATGAGGAAGTGGATGTACAAATGCATTGGTAACAGGAATGTATGACCAGACCCTTGACAGCAGTAAGTGTGACATCAGCTATCTCTGCAAGGAGCATGTGTGACAAGAAGTCCATCTAGGCTGAAAATGGATAGCACGAGTGCCCCAAGTATGACAAGCATTGCTCACAAAACATGCCCTGCGCAGTCCATCCCAGGTAATAAGTCCTGCCACTGCCATGTTTTAAGTCTCTCCCCACACTTCTCTAGGGGGGCCTGTAAATGGACTATCTGTACCCTGAGATTCCTCAGCTACACACACCTAGACTCCCATTCTGACTCCTGTGTGCTTCCCACTTCAGGATGGCATCCCATAGTCCTAGTTCATCAGTCTGCATGGGCTTCAGGTCAAATAATGCACTGCCTGAAAGGTCTACTTGGCCCTTTAAACTCCACAACTTGTGAGAGACTGAAGCTGCACACACCTGTGAGCACTACCATGCAGACCAGGCATTTGACTCTGCCCTGCCCTTGCTGCTGCCTGGAACTTCTTAGAAGCAGCCATTTTCTGAATCTCCTTGTTGTGCATTGGCGTAAAAATCAATTGTGTACCAGAGCTCTTGGGGGATTATGTAACAATGCAGACCACAGCAGAAACTGTTTTTTGTTCCCACAGTGTTGTTCCTGCTTGTCCCAGTCAGCGTCTGCTCACTGTGTATTTGCCTTGTTCATGTTTGTTCCTGATAGAGCCTGCATCCTGTTAGCCAGACTGGTTCCAGTCTTTGCGTTAACCATAGAGGTTCCCTGAGGCTACATTTGTCTCATAGTTGCTTTCCATGCCCTCTGTTTCCTCCTGGGGTATTGTGTCTGGTAGGTCTACAATTAATTCTCAAATGTGCAGTATAGTCAAAGATTTTACTTATTGTATTCTGTTCTGGGATATGTATTCAAATGGCCTACTCCAGCCTCCATCCCTTGTCTGGTTTTGCATGTACTCATTAGTGCCAAACAGTGACAGTGTGCTATGGCTGTATGCATGGATTTGGTATGGTGCCTACAGCACAACAAACAAGGGTTGCTAATGTGTATGTAAGGACAAAACATGTGTGCGCCCTGACGATCCAGACACAGATTCACTTCTGCTGCCACCTTCTGATGGTGCTTACGTAGTGACTAGCTGTGAGATTAATCAGCACAGAGGCACTGATGTTCCCTGTTGCAGTGGGAATTTTAGAGGCCACTCTGTGTACAAATGTTGTGAAGAAACCTGCCTGTTTCATATTACTGATCCATAACGTATTTCAGCACACCAAGGTTGCTCTGTCGTTAGCCTTCTAAAAGTTCTGCTGTGTCATAGCTGGGCTATCACCATGTGTGTCGTTAGTTTATCTTCGGTTTTCGGGAAAATCTGCTTTGAAGGATACTCTGTTAATTGAGGGAATGGCTCCACAGACTCATGACTAGACCTCCATGTAACTATGACAACATGGAGGCCAATACTGACACAGGGTACACATGGCCACACACTTGAACTGGACACCTTTGTGCAATGAACCACTGGAAATATGTAAACACATGCAGCATGGTCTGCTGGTCCTCCACAGCCACAGGAGAAACATAGGTCATTTACACGACAAACTGTGGTGTACCAAAACATTTTTGGATTGGAGTTGGGACTCTGTGTCACAAACACTGTACCTACCTAGCATGTTTAAATGCCTGACTCATGGGTAGTATACACACAAGTGACCATGAAGTGGTATACAACATTCCATTACATGTGATGGCTTACATTTTTGACATTGCCATTATCAAGCGTCCTCTATCTATCCTATGTATAGTTTGTCATCTGCAATGTTTTGTCCCCAAAGTCATGGAAGTTCACACAGCATAAGACGCAACAGATATGACAAATACATATCATGACTGATGTACCTCAATGAATGGAATCTGATGGTTATCCACAATTACAACTCATGCATACAAGCACATTATGCAAAACAGGTCTTGTGACGTTCACACAGAGGCACAACAACAATTGAAATAACCAATTCACAGACATAAACACACAGGCCATGAGTGAATTCTTTAAGTTGCGCAGACTTGCTAACCTTTATTGATGCAACACCTGCTTAAACTAGGAAATACCAATTTCAATTCCAGAAGTTTGTGTTGCTGTTGCTTCAGTTAAGAGTGCTAATCTGGCACAACTACATGAGTATTATGGTCCGCAGTAATTGGTCAGCCACATGTGCCCAAACACTAGAACACACACAGTAGGCCATTACATCCTATCTTTGTATAGTAATAGCCTTCATGTATGTTAAAGAGAAAAATGACACAAACACAGTTATAGACAGATATTTTGTTGCAAAAGCGTACAAATAGACGCATATGCATCAAAATATGACGCCCACACCCATTATACATCGATTGGTCCCTACCGTTAATTCCAACACTGCACCCCATGAAATCAGTTATCCATGCAAAAAATATTGATACTTGAATGCGGGAAATTTTGAAGCATATGCGTAAAAAAATATTGACTCAAAGCCGGTAAGCGCCATAAAATTCCACGCATCATAATAAAAACGCACCGCATGTGAGACAGGAAGTGATGTAATAGGATATCCTGTTTACAGAAATGGTACAGTGGGTGTACTTTCACTTTGCAGTCTGTGATTCTTCTAGACTGTGTGGCGGTGTAGAGTTGTGTCTGTTAATATTGTGCTTTTGTCTCCTGTGTGTTATTTCCATTGTCATCTGTTGTTTTTGTAAGTGTCTGTGTAAATCAGTTTAAGTGTTTTTTTGTTATTTTTGGTGTTTAAAATTGTCTTTGTACTGTTGGGAGTGAGTAGTGGGTATTGTTAGTTGGGGTATCGTTGGGCTGTTTGTGGGTTCCTTAAGTTTCATTTCCATACCTCCTTTCCCTGTATTTCCCTCTTTTCCTTCTCCTTTTCCTTCTCTCTATTATTTTTGAGATGTTGGGAAGGCCACGTCTGGGGAGAATGGGTGAGGAGGAGCTGGGGGCTTTTATTTGGCTGGTGTGCCACTTTCTCCCCCTGATGTTACAGGCTGGTGGCAGGGTGATACAGGGGTATCACAACGAGGCTAGGAGGCTCAGGTGGTCAAAGGTGCTGTTCTACCTAAAGAGAGTGTTCAACAGCCAGCTCAATGACCACCAACTTAAACATCGCTGGGCTGACCTGGTGGCCTGCATATGCCAACGAGTATGTTTTATCAACAGGATTCAGGAGGCAATGAGACCCAGCAGCCTCAGAGTCAGTCACACTGAAATCCAGGATAAAGGGTGAAACATCAGTATCATAGTCCGAATATACTGGGCTCTTTATTCCAGAGGATAGGCCTTTTTCCAGAAAAGCACAGATGAAAGTGAGCATCTGAGAGCTAGTCAGTTGTGACTTTGGCAAGTTAATGGTGAACCCCAGTGAGTGCAGGTTCGCCATAGTCTGGAAGTGGGAGAGAATTGACTGGGGCAAGCCCACATTCAGCAACCAGTTTAGGTACAGGAAGAATTAAACCTCTAATCCGCAGCTGTGCTGTGACAACTGCCATCACCTTGGTGAACACCGAGAAGCACTGGTAAGACCAAAAGGGAGCACAGCTATCTGATAATGCTCCTGGTCTACCGTGAACCGCAGGTATTGCCTGTGGGCAGGCAACATGGGAATGTGGAAATAGGCCTCTTGGAAGTCCAATACTACCATCCAGTCTCAAGGCCGAGGGCAGATAAGACCTCAGCCAGGGTGAGCATCTTGAATTTTACCTTTTTCAAGAAGTAATTGAGAGGGCACATGTATAGGATAGGATGGAGGCCTCAATCCTTCTTTGGCACCAGGAAGTAGTGAGAATAGCAACCACAACCTACTTCTGAGGCTGGCACCCTCTCGATATCTACTTTGGCCAGAAGTGCCAGTATTTCCTGCTGCAAGAGTACTAGGTGGGATCGGGGACGGCGGAAGTGGCATCAAAGTCTGTATGAAGGGGAGGGCATAACCCAGATGTTCAATCTGAAGCACCTATTTGTCTGTAGTGATCTCCCACCAATGGGGCAGATGGTGTTAGTTGCGGCCGCAACTGGATGCCTTTCTAGATTAAGGGCATATTAAGTAGGCTTTGATTGGGTGGCTGCTGGAGGGGAGCAGAATGGGCAGACCTCTGGCTTTGGGCCCCATCAGGCTTGTGGAAGTCACGTCTGTGGCGACGAAAGGACTGTGCCTGCTGGTTGTGGTGGGTAGGGGAAAAAGTACATGGCTTCCCGTAGGCACGGAAGGTGGTATGTGGCTGTTGTGGGGCCTAGCAGTGGTCCTACTGTCCTTGAAGCTCTTCAATGCCAGTTCCGCCTTGTCACCAAGAATGAGTTCCATCGAAGGGCACATCCATTACATATGTCGGGATATCCCCAAGAAAAACAGTATCCTTCAACCAGGTGGGACGCCGGAAGCCTACTGTAGAAGCAATAACCATGCCCAATGAGTCAGTTGTATCCAACCCGCATTTGATCGTGAACTTCCCTGCATCTCTTCCATTAACAATAGCTGGGGAGAGTATGGTTTAGGCCTCTTCTAAAAACATAGGCAGCACTTGCACAAATATATCCCATACAGTATGGGAATAACTGCCCAATTAACAAGCAGTGTTCACTGACCTCAGTGCCTGGCTAGAGGAAGAAAAAATCCTCTTGCTGAAGGTATCCAGTCTCTTGGATTCACTATTCAGTGGTGTGGTAGGGAACACCTTGGGATTGATCCAGAAGGTTGAAGCCTGGACCTACAGGTTCTCAGGGGTAGAGTGCTGGGAGAGAAAAGCTGGGTCCTTGATAGCGAGCAATGGTCAAGTGCACAGAGTGCCTGTGTAAGCTTGCCCAGGCCCAGAGCAGGACATCAACGAGGGCTTAGTTAAAGGCTAATAAGGATTCTGAAGGAGAAACCCTGGGCTGTGTAGTACCTTTGTCAAGGCGTTGGTCTTGACCCTAACTATGGGAAGCATTAGGTTCAGGACCTTAGCTGTTCTCTGAACCCCAATGCAAAATAAGGCCCTTCCTCCTTAGCCACTGTGTGAGGTAGTCCAGTGTCTGGTGAAGTGTCCAGATCACTGACATCAGCCAGGTCTTCATACCAGTTTTTCTTGACCTTGGGCTCTGGTAGGGGGGGGGAGGGATCAGAGTAGGTATAGTAATCTTCGGATCACCTCCATTCATGTTCCTCAGAGGGCCTTTCAGGGAAATAGGATTCCATCTCCAATTCAGGCCATGTGGACCTGCCCAGTGCAGGAACCAACGTCGTGTGATGTTGGTCCTGCTCCATATCTGAGTCAGGAATTATGATGAGTTCAGCACCCCGATAACGGAACCACTAGAACAGTCCCCAGAGGAAGTCAGAGAGCAAAGGCCAATCTGGATCCCGCATCAGATCATGAGGGGTCGACTGTCACCAATGGCGGACCCGCTGGTGGAGCCCCAGTCAAAGACCCTCCAGAACCCATGGGGCCTGAGGGTGCTCCAGAAGGTTTTAGCTACCCAAAGATTAGGCTTATGGCCTTAAATATTTCTTGGAGTTTGACGACGGTCAGTCCGGTTCCAGGAAACTCCGGGAGGTACAAAGCAGATCCAGTTTTTGATGCCAGGTGCACAGGAATTACCTGAGAGCGAGGCCTGGATTTGTGGCATTGTTCTCTTGTGTCATCCTAAGAATGGGAATGACACAGAGAAGTCAAAGGGTGCTTTGACTCATTGGACTTCTTCTGGGAGTGTGATGAGGCACAACACAAGTGACACTGGGAGTGGGCCCAAAACCTCTAACATGAACAGGACCTGGAGAGGCGTGGAGTCGCATGGCGAGCAGCCAAGAGCTTCATGACCTGCTCACGAATGGCCTGGGGGTTCATGGTCCTGCAGTCCGCACATGATGGGGAGTTTTCATCCCTCTCCAGGTACCACAGACACACCAAGAGGGGTCCATCAGTGACATCTAGTGATGCCAGGCTCTACAAGGCTTGAACCCGGCGGGTTTCTTCAGGGGCATCCTTGGCAAAAGGGGAAAAGGCATACCAGTTGTCAACAAAATGCTGAAAGAAAGTTACTGAGTGGAGCTCGCCCGGTTCCACGCTGATAGCACTGAAGATAAGGAATTGAAGTCAGAGCACTGAGGTGGCTGCTATATAGGCACTGTACACATCACTTCTGGCGCGAACAATGTCAACGAGAGCTGAACTACATCACCTTCCAGAGCGCAAGGGGATTTCTCAGAAATTATTTCCTGGTCCTGTCTGACGCCTGGGGAACATTCTAAGGTAAGGGGTCTGAGGGTAGATTTCTCATCAGATATGATCCTTATCAACCCTAAACCCTAAAATTATCTTTACCAATCTTCACCACTACCCACCCCTAAGCCATAAAATTATCCTTACCACCATTCACTACTACCCACCCCTTACCCTATAGCTAAATGTACACACACAATAACAATACTTACCATGCCTGGTAAAAGCACAAACATTTACCTGTATGGTAAAGGCATTGTGTGGTAAAGGCAGCATTGTAAAGGCTGTTTCCCTTGCGCTACACTTACTAAATATGACATTGCCCAGGTTAAAAAAAAAGAATAAGTTGTGCATCTTATTTCCACGCAGTTCAACAATGCATGACTTTCAGTAAATTTGCCTGCAGTGATTATTTTTACTTAATGTATCTATCACATGGGTTAGCTATAATAACTATTATTTCAGATCTAGATAACTGGTTGATTATTAGAATTGTGCCTTTAAACGACACTGTCACCTTAAAGGCAAAAGCAGTGGGTGATATTTGATGAAATATGGGCAGAGGGAATTATATATGACAACCAAACCAAAGAAGCCCAGCACAAACGTATGTAAAAGGCGATTAGAAATTGTAGAACATGGAAAATGCAACAGCCCCACAACAATAAAGATGGTCATGTAACATGCGCTGATAGAGCATTCTTTGAGGAATATTTCAGAAAAAAATAGAATAAAGACAGAGCTTATCTAAGCTGTGGACAATAGTAAAAGAGGTGATTTCCAATTAGCCTCAGGTCCATAAGGAAAATGGAAAATGAGACAAAATTAGTGTAGACTAAATAATAATTTCACCACAACAGTGGTTCTTAAGCTTCCAACTTCTGTTGACACCCATTTAATCATTATTGGAATCCGGGAACCCCCACTGAGTATTTACTGGAAGTACCGGACCCTTGCCTACTAAACATGTTCTATAATTAGAACTGCAAAACTATACATAAAAAGGAGAAACAAACATTCATGAAACAAATATAAAAATGAGGACCTGTTTTATTTAACTCACAAAATAAACATAAAAAATCTATATTCAATTTTTAATGGGATGGTTGGAGTTTTTCTTAATTCATTTGAGGCCACTCATAGTTCATACTATAGTCTGTTTGATGCACGTACAATGCTCTCATAAATAATAATTTGTAGCCCCCAATTTCAAATTTCTTCACATTTATAGAATGTTTCAAAATGTTCAGTGGTAAATTTCGCTTCTTTATTCATAAACACTTTATTAATATGGGAATATTATTTATTTGTTTAAGCGGCTGCAGACCCCGGAGGAGACTTTGCGGACCACAGGAGTCTGGGGCCACAGGTGAAAAACCACTGGACCTGAACATTTGGAGAAAAGGAAATGAGAGAAAGCGCAAAGTCGAGAAAATTGAGTCTTTTTCAGAAACAGTCCCTACCCTTCAAACTCTTCTTTTGTTGTTGGGTGAGAGAATATTTTGAGGCAGTAGAGGGAGATAGGTTCCTACTGCAGGAGCCCAAAGTGCAGGCAGATAATCAGGGTCATGTGCGTGGCTGTCATGGAGGGGTGCAGAGCAATGCACAGCTGAGGGATTGTTGATAGTTAACTTCCAAATTTTGATAAGCTTAGGGATACCATATTAAGACTGAGAGGGCGAGGATGGGGTTAAGAGGAGCCAAGATCAGAGATACATTGACTCCAAGTAAACGTTGTGCAGTGAACTATCTTGTTTATTTGAATGCAAAACATCCCTGTATAAAATAATGCTTTCATGCCACAGAATGGTTGTTTCAAATTGATGTCCTTATAACAACTGCACAATAGCAACAGAGTAGGGGCCAGATTTATAAAGAGTTCAAACAGCACAGCATGTAAATTTGCTGCGTTGCATGAACTAGAAAGAGAGCAGACTGTTTCACATCTACTAAGTGGAGCAATTCTGCTCTCTCCTTGCGCTTGTGCAGATTTGGAAACCATGCACCAACCCAGGAACCTTTGCGCCATAGTGCAAGGGTGTCTGCATTGTGGTCCGATTGTGGTCAGCATAATTTTTGTGGAAGAATAGGTCCCTTGCTGTACAAAAACTATGCTTTCGGACATTTTAATCATACATGCATAATATACAATGTAGGGAGGAGCAGGATTTGGGTCGAATTAGATATGGATTCCTGTCAAGATCCAGTGTGGACTTATGGGTATGCCCATGCACTACCCTTAAATGGTCTCCTTGACACAAAGTAACCCAAGGTAGTGCATTACGCTGCATTACTTTCAGTTAGAAACCAATGCAAATCTCTATTTACTTTGGTCTGTAAATACCAACCTGGATTTTGCATTGGGTCTGCGTTTAATAAAGTAACACAAACCAGACGCAAAATTTTTGTAAACATGTGCCTCAATGTATACCTAATTCAAAGTGTTTCCACTGATCTTTCCTGGTGAACTACTACAGTGCAGTGATCATATGTGGGAGCATCAGAACAATTTTTAAAGTATCAGATCTCTCATATTTTGGAACTCCTGTAGGTTTTGGCAAACTAGTGAACCAGGCCACAGAGGTTTTAGGTTTTGCATTTCAGATCACACAATTTGTTAATATGGAGATGGCAGGATAAAAACCTACGTGTCTTGGTTTTAAATAATTAACTTTGTTGCTACACTACATCTCCAACAAAGTAACCTAAATGAAACTTTCTTAAGACATACCAATGCCAATAATTGGAAGTCAATGGCCTATTGAGTTAAGGGTGTGCCTCTTGTATCTTGTAATTAATGATGGAAATGTAAGCATAAGCTTAAGGATAAGGACAGATATGCCACCAGGTATCTCACCTAACAACTGACTTCCATTTTTCCAGTGAAACTTGTTTACTCCGAACATTGCAGCTGTTGTGCCTCATGCAGGGCACTAAGACCCTGGAGCCATAGTGTCCCTCGTCACCTCTTGCCTAGACACCACTTATGCCAATGAGGACAAAGGAAGTGGGAGTGGGGAAAAGGAACAAAGAAAACTGTATGAAGGGGGTAGAGAGAGGAAGGAATTGATGGATATGAGCTTTGCCAGAAGTAGGCACCAGGTATAATAGTGAGGAAAAATGGAAATAATAAAGAGATCCCTGACCTTACTGATTTATGCAATGCGAAATCTGGTGACAAATGGGTAACAATTATGCACATACCCATGCTGCTGTGGACAAGGAAAGAGCATGAGACATCAGGCAATTTACCCACACCCCTGCTTGACCTGCAGTTCCAGGCATAGCTCCCCCTGGTAATGTCTCCTCCTAATTCAGAAGAGTGAGGTGATCTTGGACCCCCTCCCTCCCCAAGGCCCCCACCATTGTAGGCTGAGCACTATGTGGAAGAGGCACTGCCAACAGCAGTAACAGCCTACTACCCTAGACTGGTGACACAAGCCTGCAACAGAGAGCCTTCACAGTTTATCTGGTGTGGGTGCAACAGGAGCAAAGGCTGCAAACACAGGAGATTCCGTGAGAGGTCACAATCATTTTGAGGTCAGGCACATCTTGATGCAACCAATGGAAGTTGCCTTAAGTGAGTCAGGCATGCCTTGCATAGCACAGAAGCTTCAAGTATATTCACCACTGTTGAGATGGAAAAGACCCTTGTGTGGTAATAGGTGTACCCTTGCCCTGTGTGTCAGCGGGCGAACACAAATTGTGTGTGCCATAACTAAAGCCTGTCTCACAGACTATGGTCTTTGTTACACCAAGAGGGACACCCAAATCACTACCCTCATGTGATGGAAGGATTCTGCCTTCACGGGGAGTTAAGAACCACGCAGGCGGTGGTGGCAGCATATTGCGTTTTAAGTAATAATGATGAGTAGAGCGAACAGGCCTCTTTAACTGTGTCACTGGAGTACAGCTTACTGCACCCCTTGTGTAAAGAGCCACTGTTTTGTGTTTAACTCACACTTGGCCTACAATAGGCTTGCTGTAGGGCCACACAATGCACCCATGTCTGCCTGTGCACCCTTTGATCCATGTACTTGTGAGTGGTGTAATACAGGGAAGTTAGCGCATCTGCATGTGCCCTTGGAGAGAGAGAAGGGGGGGGTGTGTGTGTGGGTGTGGGTGTGGGTGTGTGTGTGTACCTGTGTACCTGTGAATTGTAAAATACACAAAGTTTGCTCGTGTGTGCATGAGCATGCTTGGAAGTATGTGAAGGTGGAGGAGCCTCCCCAGACTATTTATGGATTGCTGCATTCCTAAGGGATGAGTGTTCTCTCTCTTGCTGCCTCACCAGTCTCTTAAGTACACTTCAAAACCGTTCTTTGATTCTGAAAGAGGTCACTGGTCAAAAGTGCCTGGACATTTCTCTGGCAGGAGATGTGGTTGATAAGGAAATAATAATAACAAGAAGGGCTGGGGCTTTGTAACCTTTTGATAAAAATCTATCTGTGAGGCAGCCACGCAGGTTTGATCCTCCTCTAGACTCCCATGGCCTGTGATTTGGGACTATCGAGTTTGGAGACACTCCTGCTGTTATAGACTTCCCTCTGGAGTATGCAGATAATCACAGGAGGAGTGGGCACTTCAAAGTGGGAAACCCTCATAAGACGAACTTCAAAGGGTTTGACACTAAATTACTTTTTACCATTGGTCCTTTACTGATGTGGCTTTACTTCCATTAGCAATGTGGAGGCATTTTATTATGACAAAACGATCCCCGATATTGCTGTTAGCAACAACGTCTTATGCATCTGGGTGACTGATCTACTACTTCAATATCAAGTTTCAAATATTATCCAGCCAGTGTATTGTATCCAAAATGTAGACTACCACAATGTTATTAGGTTAAATATTTAAAGGGTATTATAGTTTTATGTACGTTTTTAACTCAACCTCTATCTTGAAGGTAGGTGTTATCCTCAAGGATGTAGATGTGGTGTTTAGAATAGTACACTAATACGTATCTATATATGTACCTTCATTGTGACTTACATCTGGGTGGTCACTACTAGTAATCCAGCAAGTTTTGGTGCCACTATTGTGATTGACAATTAGTTCAGTAGTGAACCACCGGAGACAATCAGTACCTTAGAACGGTTTTCATTGATCAGAAGTAGCCCTCGTTCTAGAAAAGGTTGGAAACCCCTGCAATAAAACTTTAGGTGAAGAGTAAGGAACCTAAAACCCACAAAATATATTATCAGAGTTCATTTTGCCCGGGCTCCTTTTTAAAGTGGTTCTGTTGTCACACTTGAACCAGGAGCCTTTCAAAGACAGTATGGTCGTCAGCATTCACTGATACTGCCAATGTGGAGAAGGGCCTCCTTTTTTACTCATATGAGCAAAACAGGTCAGTTGACATCTTGTTGGGAAACACTCAAATGCTGATCACCTATACTGAAATGTAAGACTGGAGCTCTTTTGCCATGGGGCCAGTGGCATTTTTCAAGCCTGAATCGGGGTGCTTCAGGACTTGTGATTTACCTTTTCTAATGCTGCTACAACTCAGATTCATTGTCCTCGAAGCAGAAGCCACCTCACGTCCATGGCTGTCTAGTGAACCTCACTTAAAACATGTCACTTTCCCTGTTGTGACCCACTATGCACCACCATGCACCCTAGTTTGAGAGTCCCATGTGTAGCTACACATACCCTGGCCGTCGCTACACATACGGTAGACATGAAGACTATTTAAAAAAATATAATAATGATACAACTTGTTACTTCTGAGTTGCTGCTGCTGGACTTCGTCCATGCTCAGGCTTTGTGTGATTGATAGACTTGCGTCGTACATCACAGAAAGGACCAGGTGGCTAAAGCATGGTGAATAGCCACCTAGCAGGTTCACACTATTAAATCACATTGTGACTGAGTCCAGGTATGGCAGAAAGAAAACGATAGTGAAATGTATTGAATGTTGTATGAGGTGTAGTCTACCTGAATGAGTGTTTTTTTTTCTAAGCTTGGGGGTATTCCTCTAAGCAGCCACTGTGGGACCTGACCTCTGACATCTTGATCTTTGCTGCCTTGATGGGTTTTACAACTGGCAAAATGTTAGCCTTGGTATATCAGTAGTAATTCCTAGCATATTGTTGTGATCCATAGAATGATGGGGTCCACCTCCAACACAATGTTGGTGCGGGCAGTATGGTATTTAATTTTGCCATATAGTTGGTATTCATAGAACAACGATGCCCATCAAACAGATAAAGCTGACCCTGGTACTTCAGTGATCAATCGAAACATATTACAGGCATCCAAGGCTCCAGTCCCTGGTAAAATATCAACCCTCCTTAATGGTGGTAATTCGTAGGGCATGATGGTGCCCTCCCTTGATATGATTATGCCCATCTGTGCATTCCAAGTATTCTTGGCATCTCAACCCACAATCTAAGGCATCTGTCATCTTCCATACTATGTCTTGGCATAATACTGGTGCTAACATAATGGTGGAAGTTTGTGGTATACTTGGGGGTCCACTGTATGGTGTCGCCCCTCTCTAATGTAATGTAATGTTGGTATTGGTAGAATAAAGGCAATTCTTCCCAATTTGAGGGTATCAATTACACAAATGTGCCCACACCTAACTAAAAGTGGTGCTCGCTTACTAGACGGAATATGCCTTATTGCGTGCATCTATGACATGTTTCCTATCCCTTACATAATAGAAAAGCATAGCATATGATATGGAATGTAAGTTACTTCTCCAATTATTGCAGGTACCTTTACATCACATTATTACATTGGGAAATCTGTACACAATTAGTACATTCTGAGAATCGCAAGGAAAACGCATGCACTCCTGCATATGTTTCACCCATTTATTCATGAGAAAGGTTGATGTGCCCAACTACCATACAAAACAATATATAAAATACTTCATGGTTACAGAAAGAAAAGACTATTGAAATACAAGACTGTTTTCTGAGCCCCCCTCTACATAAATCAGACTACCCTTTTTCTCAAAGGCAGTGCAGAGAGAAGTCTACTTTACACTAGAAGTAGCCATCCGACCAATTTAAAATGGAGCATCCCCTATGGAAAATGTATTAGGGCTACAAGGAATTGCTCCACATTTACGGCTTATGATAAATCCAATGAAATGTTGTCTGGATTCCATGAAACAAGCTATCCTAATAAGATCCTAAGAGGTTCTGTTCGACACACATGCCATACTTTTCACCACAGGCTAAAAATTCATCTTAATCTAAGTTTAGAATAATCACTACTTTTAATAAGAGCTCGCATTTGATATGCCGTATTATATCTAAACCCTGGAGTTTGTTGATGTCAGATACAGTAATTGGAGAGGATGTTATGTTACACCACATGTGAGCATCACATATAGAAAGGCAAACCCTTACGAGATATTTTGGTACATGGTCCTGTTTCATCCAGTAGTTAACCCACTTGGCTGACGAAATTGAAAGGCTTCTATATTTGTGCTCATTGCAAGGCACGTACGGATAATGTGAATGTCAAGAGAAGAATCTTTCATTTTCTTTCATGTACGTCAGGCTACTGTAATTTTTACATGCGTACATGTCATTGTGTCTTAAAATACATGGACAGCACCATGTTCCTTCTCAAAAAGAAGATTCCTTGAACATAAAAAAAGCCATCAAGAATTATGATATAACTTACCCTGTAACTAGGCATTTTGCTTATTGTTAGAAATGGGGTCTCTGGTTGGCAGTCAGTTTGCACTGTCTCCAAGCAGAGACCCTCACTCTAGTCAGGGCAATGGATAGACACACTTAAGATAACCCCTGCTCACCCCTTTGGTAGCTTGGCACAAACAGTCAGGCTTATCTCAAAGGCAATGTGTAAAGTTTGTGTACCAACACACACAATAATACAGTGAAAACACTACAAGTGGACACCTCACCAGTTTGGAACAATAGTCAATATTTATCTCAATCAAACAACACCAAAACCACAAAAATCCAACATACACAAGTAACGTTACGAGTTTTTGAAATAATAGAATCTTACAACATAGAAAACAATGGAAACGTTGTTACACAAAGTACCTGGTTTGCTTAAAAAATAAAGCTGCATGGGCAAGCATACTTCGGAAAAGTCAGCAATGCGTCTATTCCTTACTCACAAGTGAGGCCGTGCGTCGTTTCTTCGCCGGCCGGGTAAGTGATGCGTTGTTTTTCTCTCCAGCAAGACAGCGATGCGTCTATTTGGACATACACCTCAGGTCTGGGCAGGTTCACATTGATTTTGACGCCCAGCGATGTTGCGTGCAAAATCCAGCCACACAAGGACGAGAATCCACACTGCATAGGGTTTGCATTGATTTCAGCAGTCACAAGTGGGGGTTGCATCGTTCTCCAGCCGCCATGCAGGTGATGCGTCGATTTCCTAGCCGAGATGCAGGTGGTATATTGATTTCAGCCGCGATGCAGGTGGCATGTCATTTTTACCTCTGTTGAAATTTTCCCCGCACAGCTCCTGTGTGTGGGTTTCCACTTTGGTTCTACCAGCTTCAGCTTTCAAGGGCCCAGGGACTAGATAGGGCACCACTTGGCAGGGTAGGAGTCTCAACAAAGAGTCCGGGTGCTGGAAGAGGAAGTCTTTGTTGGCCCGGAGACTTCAAAATAGAAGGCAAGCTCAGTCCAAGCCGTTGGAGACACTCAACAAGCAGGAATATACCACAAAGCAGAAGCAGCAACTGTAAGCCAACCCAGCAAAGCACAGTCCCAAGCAAAGGGGCAGTACTCCTCCTCCAGCTGTCCAGCTCTCCACCTCTTCTCCTTGGCAGAGGTTCCTCTTGAATCCAGAAGTAATCTAAAATCTGGGGTTCGGATCCACTGCTTATACCTCTTTCTGCCTTTGAAGTAGTCAAATCTCAAAGAAAAGTCTCTGTTGTTTACAAGATCCTGCCTAGCCCATGCCTGGCTCCAGACTCACACTAGGGGGTTGGAAATTGCATTGTGTGAGGGCAGGAACAGCCCATTCAGGTGTAAGTGTCAGCTCCTCCCTCCACTCTAACCCAGATGACCCCTGAGGATATGCAGGCTACACCCCAGCTCCCTTTATGTCACTGTCTAGTGGCGATTCAAAAACAGCCCAACTATCAGTCTGACCCAGACAGGGAATACACAAACAGGCAGAGTCACAGAATGGTTTAAGCAAGAAAATGCCCACTTTCTAAGAGTGGCATTTCCAAACAGACAATTTAAAAAACAACTTTACCAAAAGGTCTATTTTTTAAATGTAGGTTCAGAGACCCCAAACTCCAAATCTCTGTCTGCTCCCAAAAGGGAAACTTCAGGACATGTAAAACACATCAGTACATGTGCCACCTTTTACATACACTGCACCCTGCCCACAGGGCTACCTAGGGTCTACCTTAGGGGTGCCTTAAATGTATAAAAAGGGAAGGTTTTGGCCTGGCAAGTGGGTACACTTGTCAGATTGAATTGGCACTTTAAAAATTAACACACAGACACTGCAGTGGCAGGTCTGAGCCATGTTTACAGGCTACTCACATTTGGAGACCTGACAAAATGACAAAAATCCGACAAGGGGAACTGGAGATTTCAGTTTCTAAAGTTTTAAGAAAAATAGTGCTAAAATATGCATAAAGCCAATAGTAGTCAATGGTTACGGTAGACTGGTTACTTAAGCTCAATTTCAGGCTGACCTGGATAAAGCATGGGTCAGATACCTGAATCGGGTTCAACCAAGTAGGAGATTTTACATTGGCACTTTGCCTTTTTTCTGGAAGTCAAAATCCTTCAAAGAGGCCAGGTGCAAGTTGACACAAGAGCAACACAATCCGATTTACCAAAACACACAAGTCCACCTTGCATGGCCCTGCGCTGATGGGTAAATCTGGAGTAAAGCGAAGGCAGCACAAGTCGCTGCCTTGCGTAACTCTGCGTTGGGAATGCGTTACATGAATGGAGTGTTGGTGTTCCCACGCATCCACCTCTTTTTTTTTTTGTGCATTCCCAGATTTACCAAGACTAGTAACTCTTGGAATGCATTAAAATTGTACACTTTCCTGATAGAGACACAACAAGGAGAAATATATTTTTGCTTTACTTGTTATTTCCTTTAAGTGTGATGCATTGTACAGTCCATTCTTCACAAAAACAATCCTACCTGCTACACAGGGAACCTTGGATCATGGCGCAAAGGTGCCTGCATTGGTGCTAAGCTGAATACAGTGCACCAGTGCTGTGAGAGTGTTGGAATGCACCATATCCTGGTAAATATGCTGCATTCTTGCCTTCTCCATTTGACACAGCACAATAGGTTGTTGTGCTGTGCTTGTGCTGCGTCAAATGATAAACCTGGTCCTGAGACTCTTTTTTGGAGTACAGGATCCTACCACAGGGTAAGACTCCTGCTGCATCCTAACAGGACACCACAAAACCAGACACCTTCTCAGTGAGGTCCCATTAAATCAGATTTGTTGCTGCGTAGAAGCTCTGAGCTGGAAATCCTGTTTGTTCTGCCTAGCGGCAACACCCCTTCCCTGGAAGTCTTGAAGTCCAACGTTTTTATAACTAAATCCTAGGTTTCCAGGTATGTTAGGAGAATTCCAGTAATGCACAACTAAGTCTCCAAAGACCTCAGGAACAGCACTTGGAGATCAAGACTTATTTCAGCAGAGCCCAACAGCGTGATCCTGGTCATGTCCAGTTGGTACTAGTCAGTTAGGCATATTGTGGGGAAAAGCTTCTTGCAGCATAGTGTGGCCCTGTAGCTTACACAGATCAGCTAACTGACCTTGGAGTCCACTTCTTTGTCTGGGGTAGAATTAGGAGCACATAAAGCCCTTCAGTTTTCCTCACGGGTCTTAAACAGCTGATGCAGTTCTTCTGCTGTTCTTTCATAGGTCAACTGGGGTTCTGAAGAAGGTATCTTCGGGTCCCACACTTATACCTGGCACTAGCTTTTGGGCGGGGTTGGCTCTTGGCCCCTCCCTAACCAACAGGGTAGAAGGTCCCAGGGTTAAACCTACCCACTCTTGAAGTAGTTCCTATGTGCCCTACTTGTAACATTTCCACAGTGCGCCTCAATCACTAAGTCCAAGATAGAAAACTTTTATTCTCCTGTGCAAAGCCTGGGTGAACACTCAGAGGTGCGGCCAGAGTAAAGAGTTGTCCCTTCCTCTTTGGTCACTCCAAGCCAGTTCTAGAGGAAGCTCCAACCACCCCAAACAGGGGTCAGTGCCTGCCTGACTGGTAGGAGAAAAGAAGGGGCCTGTGCAAGTGTTGTCTGACACTGCTTGTCATAGGTTACACCCCTTTGAAGTAAATGATGTCCCTGGGCACTGCCCAACTGGTCTTCCTGCCATAGGAACAAAACAACTCCCCACAACCAGGCCATTGTCTCTGCTCTGTGACACTACATCAGGGCTATTCACCAGCTGGGTGACAGTTTGAGCCTAAAGCAATTTGGCTTCCAATAGCTTCAGGCAGGGAAAAGCTAACTTTTTAAATGCTCATTTTCCTTTTCATATTTATCAAAACTTTGACTTCACTTTTAAGTTGAGCATTTAATAAATATTAAAAAATAGTCATTTAGGCATTTTTCTAGCTGGTCCCTATACTAAAAAAACACCCAAATTAATGTTTTCTTTCCCGTGCTTTTTTTTCCTACGGGACAGCCAGCCTTCCTACAGTGAAAATAGTCAGTGTAAGGACACAATAACTTTAAATTTTTATATGTGCTATTTTCAAATAGTATATAATGTTTAAACAAAGGTGTTCTCCTGTCATAAAGGGTTATTTTGACAGATCTGCTGCAGTTTCAAAACGGAAGCAGCCAGGCTAGGGTGATGAGTATGGAGCCAGGTTTGTCTTATCACATTAGTGGATGGCACAGTAGTGCTGTAGTAATTGACATTAAACTTTTCATGCTATGGGTATATTTGGGGACACCACTTACTATGGCCTTATAGGAAGGTTAACAACGCCAGTCAGGAGTAAGCCAATCTCAAACTTTAAGGGAAAGATCACATGCATTGGCCCAGTTAGCAGTGCCCCAGTGCCCGGAAGGGAAACAAAAAAAAACAGCAGCATCTGTCGACAAAAATGGGGGTGACCACACAAAAAGAAGTACACTCTCACATTCATCAGTTTAAATGTAATTACATTTAATTACTTAAAAATAAGTGATTTTACTTGATTACTATTAAAACCGTGACATAACCTTACATCTTACACAGATATATATATATATTCTCCTCTGGACACCTTTTTTTACCAGTGACTCCGTATATGTGCAAAACAATATTTATTTATCTTGATGGGAACAGGAATATATTTCAGCGATGCCTTCGTCAACCTCTATACTTCACCATCTTGCTACCTTTTCATAGCCAATCGTACAATTCCTACGACACCATCAGTGCAATAAACATGAGAAAAATACTTATTGTATCCATAACAACTCAAAACCATACACAATGTTTTTTTTTTTCTTCACTGTTTTTCATAAAAATTATCTCTTTTTACACACAGAGCTGGTTAATCATCATCCTTGTGATATTGGTCAAAAGGCTGCTATTCCCCTTGGAAGCACAACTTTATGTACAGTTTCTGCCCTACCGTGTGGTAAGGAAGGGCAAGGTATCAGTGTCAGAGGGGTTGGCAGGAGGATGCCCCTGTGGTTTCTTGGAAACCAAAGGCATGCCAGAGGGAGCCAGCAAGGTGCTATAGATCTTGAACATAGCACTCCTGAATGCTTCTACTTGCTGCAATGTCACAGATGGACCTAGAAACACAGTGCATTGGGAACAGACTCCGATAGGGCTTCAATGGAGATTGGGAGTGAGACAGGGAGGCACGTTGACACGCTCTCTGGAGTTCGAGAGTGGTGGGAAAGGGCCATTTCCGTCTGGATTTCTTACGCTTTTTCTTTTACTTACTTTAAGGCTTTAACTGCAACAAAGACCTGCTGCGTCAATGGGACCTCTTCTTATTGTTGATTGTTAACGGCTCATAGACTTCTTGTGCTAGGCCAATCTGCTTGGCTTCATAGATCAAGTGGTTTAGCTCCATGCTCCCATATGGCTTTCGGGTTCATCAGGGCATAGTCACCAAAGGCCTTAGAGTTGTGATCCAACCCAATGCACCACAAACAGATTTCATGAGGGTCCATCACAAATACTTGTTTGCGACAGTCCCTACACGACTTGAACCCTGTGGATAAAGGGCTGAAATTTTCCTTGAATACATTTTAATGATAAGTCTGGTCAAAGACAAGGGAGAAGCTCTGGATCTGCTTCTGAAGGTACAGAAGGAAAGGAACAGACATCAGCAGGCAGGGGTGGCATTTATGTATGTTTATGCTTGTCACTTCTCGAGCAGAACGTGTGTGTGGAGCCACCCAACACCACCTGCTGTGGCAAGGACAACTGCTATAAAAGTTTCCGGATCCAAAATGATGCCTGTGGATTATTCACATGGTGAAGAATTTGTGGTTAAAAGTACCCATGAGAAACAGGGAACTAGTGTCAATGCAACTGGGTGGAGCTATACAGCATCAGAGCCACTTACCAGCAGAGCAGTGCTATGGCAATAGTTTCGGGATCCAGTTCGGCATCTGGGGATATTCAAGCGGTGAAAAATCTGGAGGTAGAAATATCCATCTGTTAGAAATGGGGTTTCTGGTTGGCAAAGGTATGCACCTAAGCCAGCCAGAACCCACCCATTCTAGTCAGGGCAAGGGAGTTATCCGTCCAAGATAACCCCTGCTCACCCCCTTGGTAGTTTGGCACGAGGAGTCAGGTCTATAACAGAGGCAATGTGTAAAGCGTCTGCACAACACACACAACACACGTGACGCACTATCCCCACCACAAAGGAAACACAACATAAAGTTATATCAAAATAAACTGTATTGTACATAACATCATTAGACCCAACACAACGTCAGTAATACACTGCTAACCGAGCAGTTGTCAGAACATTACGCAGTACTAGTACTCTGCAGAAATCAGCAGTAGTCACATATAACACACAGTTTACTAATTATTCTGCAACAGAAGCAGTAGTCAGGAATACATTACTTTAGAAATGCACTTGTCATAACAGTATCATAAATGCCCGTACCAGGAACATTAAAAAACATATGAAAGTCACAAAACATAATATTTTGGAATGCCCATAAAAGAAACATCAGAAAATACATTAGCAAGCTCTTTGCACATCAAATGGCAAGTTAGAAACACAGATGCCCATTCACATTACCTGGTTTTTCTATATGGGAGGCACCTCGAGTGCCATACCAAAAATGGGGGTCTCCGGCACTCCGTGGCAATCAATCTGGGGGCCATGTTGATGACTGAGGAGGAGGGGGGCAGCTCGCACCCTGTCTAATTCTATGCAGGGGCCCCTCCTGAGGCCCGCACCCGTACTGGGTGCTCATAGTCGTGGCGGCTATGACCGGCCCTCCCAAGGTGGGGGGGGATGAGCAGAGCAAAATTGGGAACTGGGAGCTAAGCGGTGTGGGGGGCCTCCGTCGAGGCTTCCTCCCCGCCTGATGTCACACTCCCTGGGGGCCTCGGTGGGGCAAGGCTGCCTCCAAAAAGGTCTCCTCCCCCCCGGCCAGGCACCCCGACTCGTCTGCACTCGATCTGGTGCAAAAGTCTAGGGCAGTCTGCCCGGGACGCAGCAGTGCTCTGTTGACAGTAGGAGTCAGTTGGTGCCCCGGGGGCACTCCTCAGAGTGTACTTCACCCCGGGGGCACAGCTAGGCGCGAGCTCCCTCCAGTTCCCGAAACTTCATGCCCCGCGGACACCAGGGGCAGCGTGTCTCCGAAGTCAGACTTTCGAAATGCAAGGGTCGGGGTGGTGATCTCAGCAATCAGATACAGTGCTTCCCAAAGCGAGAAGCCAGATAAAACAAAAGTGCTCTTGAGGCGATTGAAGATAAATAAAACAGAGCGCTCCCTAGGTGCTATGTAATTAAGATGAAGCTCTCCTCCTGTGCTTTGGCAGATGATGGCAGAGGGCAGGGACCACAGCACCCAGCCCCTGGGGTACACACTCAGATGGAGCACAGGGCGGCAGGGCCCAGCAGCAGGCCAGCATAAGATGGATGTAGGCAGTTGGCAGTTCCTCCTAGAAACCCAGCAGGTCACAGGTCAGCACAGCAGCAGCAGTCCAAGGCAGTTCCTGGTGAGTCCCTCCAGAAGCATTCTGTGTCCAGTTACAAGTAAGTTAAGTCGAGAGTGTCTCCAAATTGTGGGGAAAAATCCCCTGTACTTAGACTCAGTTTTGCAGTGGGTTAACAAAGAAGGGGAGAGGAGGTTCCAACCAGTTACAAAGGGTTCTAGGAGTGCCCCCTCTCTCCTCCAGCACAGGCTCCAAACATCAGTTGGGGGTACACGAGCCCTTTGTGTGAGGCCAGGGCACAGCCTTTACAGATGGATGTGAGCCCCACCTCCCCCTTCTCTCAGCCCAGGAAGACCAATCAAAAGACAGATGCACCTCTGTGACAGCTCCACCCTCCCTGTGTACAGGCTCTGTGGAAAGTATGCACAAAGGCCAACTGTCACTCTGCCCAGACGTGGATTGGAGTCAAGCTGCAAAACACCAGAGTCATAAGCACTCAGAAATGCTCACTTTCTAGAAGTGGCATTTCTGTAATGTTAATAAAAAATCCACCTACACCAGTAAGCAGCATTTCTCACTACCATTACAACCATACCAAACATGCATACGCTACTCCTCATAAATCAGACAATACCCCCTACACATAAAGCAGGGCATTTCCAATGCAATCCTATGAGAAGGCAGCACTCATAGAAGTTCGAAACCAAATAGGCTGTTTGTCACTACCAGGACAGACCACGTTACTTGGCACATGTCCTGCCTTCTACATACATAGCACCCTGCCCATAGGCTAGCTAGGGCCTACCTTAGGGTGACTTACATGTAGTAAAAGGGGAGTTCTGGGCCTGGTAAGTAAATTTAGATGCCAGGTCCCTGTGGCAGTAAACTGCGCACGCAGGTCCTCTGCTAGCAGGCCTGAGACAGGTTTGAAAGGCTACTTCAGTGGGTGGTGTAAGCACTGCTGCAGGCCCACTAGTAGCATTTACTTTAAGAGGCCCTGGTTATACAGATACCACTGTACAAGGGACTTACAGGTAAATGAAATATGCCAATTAGGTATAAGCCAATCATATCAACTTTAGTAGTAAGAACACCTGCACTTTAGCACTGATCAGCAGTGGTAGTGCTCAGAGTCCTAGAGCCAACAGGAAGAGGTCAGAAAAAAATAGGAAGGAGGAGGCAAAAAGTCTGGGGATGAACCCGCAAAATCCAAGGAACCAGACACCGAAGCCAGACCAAATTCCACCCGGCGGATGATCCCTGCAAGTGTGCCAAGTGTGGTAGCACTGTGGCCTCCAGTGGCTGAACCGTGCAATAGCCAGGGGTCCTGGACCTCTAACATCAGACAGGATAGTCCACTCCAGACTGAAAAAGGACCAGGAGGAAGCCCCAGTCAAGGGGCTTCAAAAAACACCAGGCCCTCCCACCAGAGTGACCCTACTGACCTGCAAGCGACCCTCAAAGTGACCTACCTCCTGCTTCCAGGAGCACCTATGCGCACAGCTCTTGGCTCACCGATTCGCTCTGCACCCAGCCGCCCTATGCCCTGCGAACTTCTCCAGCTGGTCTACAGGGCCCAACGATGATCTCGGCCTCCAACCAAGAGGAAACATTGGTAAATGCATTGCCTGATTATATATAAATTTTTAAAGTATTTCTCCATTGATTCCTATGGTGTGTAATTACGCACAGAACTGATACATTTTCTAAACTTGAAAAATTAATAACTTAAAAAGTACTTACCCGATTTTGATGATTTTGGTCCTATATACAAATCTATAGTATTTTTGTAAAATGTTCGAGTTATTCTTTTAAGTGTGTGTTCTCATTTATTGACACTGTGAATACAACAAATGCTTTGGACTTCTCCAAGATTAGCCTAACTGCTCGACCAACCTACCTTAAAACCTACAGCATTATGTGGTCTAGTTTTTACCTCTGTAAACCAAAGTATGGTTGCCCGGACCCTCTGCGCAGTTTGAAACATTCTGCTCACTACGTAGAGGGCCAGCATCCTACAATTGTCCAACGTAAAAAGTCATAACAACTTTAGGCACAAAGGCCACCTTGGTTTACAGTACCACTTAGTCTGGAAAACAGGGGCTAAAAGGTGGTTGCACAGAAGAGCCTTAAGTTTGCTCGTGAGAAAAGTGGAGGTGACCGCTGCCAGAAACAATCAGGTCAATGGGAAACTATGCATGAGTTTGAATGGTGTGCATGAGTAAAGTGAAAACCAAATTAAAAATCCTCTGTGAGATCTCAAAGGTTTATGGGGGGAATCAATGTGTCAAACCTACTAAAAATCTAATCACAGGGGACAGTTGGTCTGGTTAACATTAAAAACTCAAAAGGATTCATAAATAACCTTTACCAGTTCCAAGTGCAAATCATTGCTCGGCAAAGGACAGAAAGAACAATAGGACATCCAACAGATTAGCCTGCAACGGCTCAGTATTGCGGGTGCAAGGCTGCAAATTGTCCCACCACCCCCCATAGGCAGATATAATAAAGGAAGCCTAGCAGCTAGGATGACAGACAACTTCGGGAGGAAGATCAAATGCCATCAACTGCAGCCACTCAATCTCAGTGCATGAGGTGCAGATTGTGTAGCTTTGGGAGTAGGATCCTGCCCTGCTGTTGCCGCAGGAGGTCCTCCCAAAGTGATAGCCTGACTGAAGGACAAATGCTCATGCCCAGAAGTTCCAGGTACCACACTCTCCTTAGCTAGCCCGGAGCCACTAGGATGACTTGAACCCGTGAGTTCTTGATCTTTTTCAGAACTTGAGGCAGGAGAGTTAACAGCAGGAAGTCACATGCTCCACTCTATCCAAAACGTGGCTCTAAAAAAAGAGCCTTCTTGGAAACTCCAGTGCACAAATGTGTTAACATTGTGGATTATCTGCAGTGGCAAAAAGATCCAACCAGAGTTCTTCCCATTGCTGGAAGTTGCCTTGTGCCACTTCGGAATGTAACTACCATTCATAATTCACCAGACACCTTTGGGTGAGCTTGCCTCCCCGGGTGTTTAAAGATCCTGCCAGATGGTTTACATCCAGGGAAATGCCCTGGTACTCCAGCCAGCTCCAGAGAAAAAGTGCCCTCTGGCACAGGCCCAAAGACCCCAACCTGCCCTGCTGGTTGCAATGCAGGTGGTGCTCTTGCCTGTGAGCACCTGAACAGGCCTCCCTTTAATGAATGAGCGCAAGCCGAATGCCCGGCAACTCCCATAGGTTGAAGTGGGAACGTCTCCACTGGAGACCAGAGTCCTTTAATCTCCATCTTTCCCCAATTACCTTTCCATCCCAGAAGCCACATATCTGTCACTACCATCAGCTCTGGCTGGGACCAAGAAGGGTCTGCCACTGATCTAACTGCGGTGGAGCCACACCTGCAGGTCTTTTGGAGTCTTCTCTGAAACATGGATGGCGTCCAATAGGGTCCCCTATTGCTGGGCCTACTGAGACATCCAGTTCCACTGCAGAACCCACCTATGACCCTTGGCATATTTGACGAGCAGGATGCCAAAACACCCAGAAGCCTCCGAGCCGAGATCCAGGATCATGGTTGAAACATCAGGATCTAAGCCTGAACGTATTGGACTTGTGTTGAAAGGAAGGCCCTAAACTGCATCATATCCAGGATTGCTCCAGTGAAAGGGAGTTTCTGTGAAGGGGTCAGGTGTGACTTTGGCACATCGATTGTGAACCCAAATGACGACAGAAGGTTGACCGTTGTATGGAGATGGTCTGCGACTGACAAAACTGGAATCCCTGACCTCGCCAGAGGCCAAAGGGGAGCAAGGTAAATTGAAAATGCTTCTGGCCCACCTTTACTCAACTGTGGCATCTTTGGGACTACAGGATGGGTACATGAATGTAAGCCTTCTGCAGGTACAAAGCCACCATCCAGTTGTCTGTTACCAGGACATACAGAACTCTGGCCAGCATGAGCATCTTAGCATCTTCAATTTGTCATTCCACAAGAAGGCATCCAGAGGTTGGTATTTTAAAATAGAATGAAGGCTTACCTCCTTTAGCATGAGGGAATAACTGGAGTTACAGCCAGTCCCATTTCGTGGGCTGGAACCCTCTCTATGACTCCTTTGGCCAAAAGGGCCTACATTTCTGGGAGCAAATGAACAAGTGATCCCCCAAGAGATGTTCAGAAATTGGTGGGCGGTGTGGCGGCTCGAAATGGAATGGCAGAGTATGAGCCTTGTTTAATGATCTGGGGTACCCACCTGTTGGATGTTATATTTCACCATCCGTGGAGGAAACATCTCATCTTTCTTCCCGGCTGATGGTTATGTGCCACCAAGGGCAAACTAAAGTAGCTTGTAGGTGGATGCTAGAGGGCTGGGAGACTGACCTGGACATTGTCTGTTAGATCCTCACCCGCAACAGGACTGGGGTGCTTATTTCAGGGCGGTGGGCCTTGCTGTGGATGATATGTCTGTCCTCTGGGGTAGCTATGAAAGAGGCAAAACTAATCAGGGTACTGTCTTTCAGGGATAGAAAAGCCTACAGAATGTACTGGTGCCTGGCTTTCTTTAAAGCATTGCAATGCCGAACTGGCCTTCTCGCCAAACAGGCGAAACCCATCAAACAGCATATCCATTCAAGAGGATGCACATCTCCAGTGAAGTCTGTGGATTGCATCCAAGCTTGCCGTCAAAGCACCCTGCTTGTGCTACTGCAGTGGAAAATGTACTTTACTGCATCCCAACATTTTGGATGGTTTGAGCTTAATTGGGCTAAATTTTCTCGTGGGTTGCTAGCAAGATCTCACTAATAAAATCTCATAAAGCATTTGTATACCTTCTCAGCAAACAACTGGCACTGACTGACTGGAGGGCAAGGCTGACTGAAGAAAGCATCCACTTCTCTAAGGTCTCATGACGCTTTGCTTGAACTACTAAATTCTCTGGTGCCGGGTGCTGTCACAACAAATCAGGGTCATCAGGTGCTGGACAGTGGCATCTGGCAGTCTGTCCTTTTACCAGAGGACAATAACAGGGTTTACACCAAGTGCCCATGTGTGTGCCAGTCAGGACCTTATTACATAAGAGCAAGGGCTCCAATGAGGTTTGTGTAGGTTCAGAAACAAGTTAGAACCTTGGTTTTCACTTCCATGGTGGGCAATTCAACTCCTAAACTACTGCTGCGCATCTCATCGTCACAGTGGAAAAGGAACTTTCTTCTGTCTGTAGTGAGAACACAGAACAATGTGGAAGCATCCAGCCCCCTGACAGTTTGTAAATCTTGGTATAAATTGCCCTCATAATGTTATCCCCTAAGGCTGGGTGGCTCTGGTTAGAGTCTGAAATAAAAAGTTAGTACAGCGGTAGTTCTGTATGAATCAGAATAAACTAGTGCCTGGGTTGTCAGTACAGTGTCAAGGCGCAACCTGTTCAGATGGATTCGGCTCTGATTCGGTTAGTGCAATAGGGATGAAGTTGTCTTCTAGTGAGCGCATCAATGTCACAAGGACCGGCGTGGATTTTTGTGCTGGACTGGAAGTCAGCTACAGAGTCAAAACAGAACCTGAGCCAGGTTCTGGAGGTAGAGGCAGCAAAGAGGGCAGACCCACCCGTGGAATCCTGACTGGAGGACCTCAAGGATCCCTAGGGCCCTAATGCTCGAAAGAGGGAGCAAGAAAGGTGCTAAATAGTTGCAACATGGCCTCTGAAGGCGTCAATCTGTTTCAACAGCGCAAACGGACCCACAAACTAAGGGAGGATCAGTGGCAAAAACACAGGGGCCTCAGAGCAGGACAGCGAGGCATATTCTCATTTTGAGCGTGGTGTAATTGTGGCGAATCCTACTTGGTCTTTTTGTGCGACAACCTTCGACTTGTACATAGATGACCTGTTGCAGGAACGTTCTCAAGAGCTGGAACAGGTTCACATCCCTAAGCAGGAGTTGTACTTCTGAGACTCCTTCAGTGTTTGGCGACATACAGCTTAACATCACAGACCTGTATCGTTTTCAGATTTATAAGAATGCACTCCTCGAGCACTTGGAGTCATTCTCTGAACCTAAACACTTAAGGCAGACCACCTGGATATCTGTCACATACATCAGTTTGCAACAGTGCCCTTGCACAGCTTAAACCCTGTAATTTTAACCGCGGATAAAGCCCTTGCACAATGGAAAAAGAATTTGGAAAAAAACTTGTCAAAAGACGAGAAAAAAAGCTGAAGCAAGCCCTGGATCCATGTACTAAGGAGCACAAAGAAAGGAACAGACATCAGCCCGGCTTCATTCGTCACTTCCAGGTAGGAATAAGGTCAGTGTGGAGACACATGAAACTTCCTACCGACGCACAGGAGCAAGACTAACAGAAGAATTGGGGGGGTGATGTTGGTTGTGGCTGTTGCCGTAAGAGGACAGCTGCAACGTGAGGGAGCTCCCCGGAGACACCTTTGATCTTGTGGTATCCTGGCCCCTGTCTGGTCATTTGGGCACCCACCCATCATAGGGGCTCCTGGCCCCCCGTTAACCTCCCGACATATCATGAGCGACTGAGCCCATGGAGGCATGGTCCTGAGGATGGAGGGGTGTGGGCTACACTGCCCGACAGCAGGCCTGGCCTCTTCTTTTCCCAGCTGAGGTGCAGGCAGTTGGCTCTCTCAGCCTGAGTGCCCTCCCTGCCTTTGGCATAAACCTGCTCGACCTGCCTCACAGAGTTGAAGGTTGCGACTGCAGAGGGAGACTGCCACCTGGAAGTAGAGAGTGCTCACAGGTGAGGCCACCTGGAGAGCAGCTGCGGCTTTCTTAGCGCAACACGAACAACCCCAAGGGAAAGAAGAAAACAGCAGTTCCCCTTTTGGAGGTGGGCTGGCCCCAGGGTAAAAACTGATTGATGGCCCTTAATGGGAGTACCTGACTGACCAGGCCTGAAGGAACTGCCAGGGAGGTGAGCCTTTGGGCCTCCCTGGCATGTTTGCTGTGGTGCCTTTTACTAGTTCTCAGGGGGCTGCATGAATGCTGCAGGGGCCCAGGCTTTTGTGCTGCTGAAACACATTCCTTCCCAGATACAGGGGTGCCTCTTGAGGTGTGCATGGGGCCATGTGCAACTAGGGCTGCTCATGCCACATCCAAAGGGGGTTGGAGGGCCCATCACGGCGCTGGTGGCTGTTGGACAGATTCCTGTGGGGTGGGCAGAGTTGAGTGCTGCTTGTGCCGCCCCAATTGGGGAACAGACGGGCCCAGCCCCCCCCCCTTTCCCTTCCCACTATGGCCAAGGATAAGCTGGCTACAAGACAGAGCAAACTTAATTATTTCGTCAAATCCTTGCCATCACCAGATTCTATTCCTTCTAAGCAGTTGGACCATTCGGCCATGGACAGCGTGTACAGTGCAGGGACGGCCTAAATAAGCCCTATTTCTTGCCATCCAGGAGTTAAGGTCGCCCTTACAGACTACAGTTAGGAAAGTCGGGTGGGTGTCTCTCTCCTCGGTCAGGATTTGCAGAACACGAATGGTCGAATCACCAAGTCAGAGGGGTGTATCTCGGCCCTGGATCTCACTGTGCAGGCTCTGCAGTGACCAATCCATACTTTGAAAGTTGCAAAGTCAGTTATGGCACAGCATATAAATGACGCCGAAGGTCACGTCTGTAGCAACAATCTATTCTTCGTGCGCTCCCAAGAAGGAGCTAAGGGGCCTAATCCGGAGACTTTCCTAGAAACTTGGCTCCTGGATAATGAGGTATCCTCATGTCTTCTTATTGAACACGCCTGTAGAGCAATATTGTGGTACCTGCCACCTGGGGCCCCACCAAGAGCTATTATTGCTAGATTTCTAAACTACTGGGACCGGGGCAAAGTCCTGCATTCGGCACGCCTAGTGAGAGGCACCCCCTTTGAATCTTCCAAAATCCTTGTTTTCCCAGACTACACAAAGTTGCTCCAATCCCAAAGCAAATCCTTTGTACCTGTTAGGAAAAATCTCAGTGACATGGGTAACTTTTACATGCTCCTCTTCCAGGCCAAACTGAAGTTGCTCTTCCAGGAGATTACATTTTTCTTCAATCACCCTGTCAGAGCATGGGAGTGGGTCATGGAACGACCCCCACGTATGGACCCCACTGAGTCACGTCCGGGAGGCAATGCTGGCCTGGGCGACTACTGGCGCACGGTGGCCCAGAGCTGTCACAGGTGCAGGAACAGTAGAGGTGGATCTCATAGGTAAAGATCCCACTTGGTCTCTGCATTTTGTTGTTTTGTCATTTGTGGGATAGTTAGTAGTAGCGACAGATGCCTTTTGGGGTAGAAAGTGTAGGGTGAGAGGTAGCTAGGGGGAAGCAGATTATATTTGCTGCTTGTTCTGTTCAGTTCTGTTTACTGTTTTTCTCCTTACAAGTTATGTGAAACTGCTTAACTCATGCGTAGCTGTCAACTGACAGGAGTCCTATCTTCATTCTTCCAAAAGGCCCCCATCTTAAAGTGTTAACCTAGAATGTTAATGGTCTCCTTGACAAAGTAAAGAATTTAGCACTGCATTAAACTACACTCCCCTGGACTGTTGTTGCTCCAGGAGATCCATCTGTTGGGAGCCAACTGTCCCTTCCTTGCTCGCTGTGGCTATACAAGGATGGTGGTACTCATATACCACTTTTGTCTACTTGTTGTCGTTAGCTCCCACTGGGACACGCTGGGTTGTTATCTTCTTTTCAAAGGAACACTGGAGGGGCGGCCATGGACCCTAAGCAGTGTATGTGTGTCCCCAGTGTTGGTGACCAATGTGTTGGCGCACCTTTCTTGAGTGCTGCTGCAGACACAACCGGGTCCTCTCATATTAGTGGGTGACTTTTACGCAATCATGGACAAGACACTCAATACATCCTCCGCAGACCTCCTCCAAGACGCTGGCACTCCAGCGATGGGCACACATCCTTAGCGTTGTAGATGTTTGGCATAGATGGCATTCCGTGACTCGGTATTCACGCACTGCTCTGCCTCCCATAAAACACACCCCCATCTTGACTATTTGTTTTTGCCCCAGACTACCTATCACTTGTGCATCATACTCATATCCTCCCATGAGTGTTGTCCAATTATGCCCCAGTCAAGCTGGAGATGGGGCCAGGGGTAGAGGGCTGTGTGGAAACTCAATGCCTGGTGGTTTAGAGTTGACACCCTGGTGGATCTCGTGAGAGTCACCACTGTGGAGTACTTTGACTTGAACCACCACACATTGGCCTCTCCCATGTGTCTTCAAGAAAATAATCTGCAGTAGGGTGGTGGCAGAGGTCTGCGGTCACAATAGGGAGCAAGATCTCACACTCTAGGAGTCTCAGATACTTGTGCTGGAACATTACACAGGGAGCCACTCTTGGTGACCCACAAGAAGCAGCTGGATGACCTACACAGGAAACTGAGGCACAGACTCTTGGATTCAGCCCATACGGTCACCTCTTTAACTCAGTATTGCCTCTACGAACATGGTAATAAGACAGGCAAGCTGCTATACGGCCTGCAACAGGAGCAGGAGGGCTCCTGCATTGTCCTAGTGATGCAATCTTGGCAGGGTCAACCTAGATCTCCGCCATGTTCGCGGAATATTAACCATTTCTCTATAGTCGTAACCTCCTGCAAGAACAGACCCACCCCATAACACCTGACCTTCCAGTCAGTCCCATCGCTCTACGCTAGATGAACCATTTGTGCTGCTGGCGATGCAGACGGCCATCTCAGCCTCACTGTTTTGGAAAATGCCTGGCCCAAACAGCTTTCCAGCAGAATTATTTAAGATTCTCCTCCCTTCTGGTCATCCACCTGCTCCTCCTTTTTGAGGAAGCTAGGTGTACCAAAGCTCTGCCACCTGAACTCCAGTCGGCCAGCATTATCACCCTCACCAGTAGGCCACTGATACTTGGTGCCTTCTTCTGACCCATTTTCCTGTTAAATATGGAATCCAAAATATTGGCAAGGATGATGGCTACATGGCTGGCTACTGTAATCCAGACGTTGATCCATGAAGATCAAAATAGCTTTATGCCAGGTAGGAGCACAGACCACTGCCTGCGTAGTCTCCAGACGGCACTTTCCCACACTAACTGCTTATCACGCCTGGCTGCACTCCTCCTTGTGAGTTATGAAAAAGCTTTTGATACAGTCCACTGGTCCTTTCTATTTCAAATTCTCAGCCACATGAACTTTGAAATTGGGTTCCTGGCTTTAATCGAGGCATTATATAACCACCCTGCGCTGATGGTCTGGGTCAATGGGACATTTTCCAAGTCATTTTCTATTCAGTGAGGCACAAAGAGGGTTGCTCCCCCGCCTCCATTGCTCTTTGCTTTGGTGATCGAACCCCTAGCTAACTGGATTAGAAAAGATGCCCACACTCAGGGCTTCTCCTGGCCTGTGCACCAAGAGGATAGAGTAGTGCTCTATGTGGACGATATGCTGCTCTATCTGCAATCTCCGCAAATAACTCTGCCATGCCTCATTAAAATGTTGGCAATATATGGCAATGCGGCAGGCCTGCGGCATAACTGGGACAAGTCCCAATAAAAACATTTGGCAGGCCGCCTTGTCCGCCACAAGTCGAGACCAAATTGAAGGTCACCTTGGGCTTTTCAAGTATCTCAGCATTCACATTGCATGTACACCAATCCTGACGCACAGACATGCAGATCTTGCTAGTTGGGCTATACTCCCCCTGAAGTTACTGGGCTGGATCGCCTTGTATAAAATGTTGGTCCTGCCGAGATTTATCTATTTGTTATTGAATTACCCTTTTGTTCCCTTTACCTTTCTTGCCCGATATACAATCTATGGCCAGAAGGTCCTACTGGACTTCCAAGCCCTCCAGAGTCTCCCAAACTGTGGGGCATATTTAAGAGCCCCTACAGCCACTGGAGCATTACTTTTCGTGATGCTCTGGTGGCGCTGTGCCCTGCACCGTATTTACAAGGTTGCATTAAGCCACTTTTTGTGGCTTAACGCCACCTTGCAAATATGGCGCCTTCACACGCAGCACTTTTAGTGGAAGGTGCGTGCAATGGGTGCTGCTGTGGGCCCACAGCAATACCCATTGCATTTTGAGGCTGCTCCAGATTTACGAGTTTTCAGAAACCTGAGGCAGCACCAAAATCTAATGCCCCCAGGGGTGGCGTTACCTGGGTGCAACGAGGAGAAATACTTTCTCTCCTGGTTTTGTGCTTTTTCTAAGTGTGTTGCATTCTGCAGCACGCATAGAAAGAGCAAATCGTCTTTGAAGATTGTTTTTGTGTAGGAAGGTGCCCCTCCCTGCACAAAAACAATCTCCCCCTCAACACAGCCATCCTTGCACCTTGGCATGGCTGCATTGGCGCTCGTTTTCAAATTTACCACCAGCGCAGGGGACAACACAGGGGTGCGCCATATTCAAATAAATAATGGCTCATCCCTGTGTTGTGAAAATGACGGAGCGTGGCGCTGCCAATTTTGGCACAGCGTTGCGATCTGTCATTTTCCCTTAAATGTGGGCCTAAGTGTTCTGCCTCTTCGTACGAAGTGGATCTGGGCACACCTACCTCTGTCTATACTATTGGGTCGCACAAATGGTACCAATCAATGACTAGCAATTCAGAGATCGCCATGACTCTTTGTGGCATCTAGAACTACATGCTAGAGAACTGGGGTATTCACAACCTACTTTATAGGAGGAGCCTCCCTGTTTCTCTTCCACAGATTTCTAAAATCCCTCTTCAGTGTTGGAAGGCAGTACTTTCACATATCCGTTGCCTGGGTATTCTGACAGCGCATACTCCTCCTGTGAGCCAGGACGTGGCTGGAGTGGGTGACATGCCTGGAGGTGTGTCGATGTTGAGACAGGATAGGGATTAGTATGCTAGGGGACCTATGTGACGGGAACCATATAATTTCCTTTGATTTTCTCAATGACGAATACAACATTCATAGCTCACAATTCTTCTGATACTTGCAGGTGAAGCATGCCCTTGAAACCTATAAAGAGTAGCTCATAAAGGTCCCCGAAGCTGACCCTTTCAAGATGAAAGTGACGATGGAACCCTTGGGTTGACAGGGAATTTCCTGTTTATACCCTTAATTTCTTCTTAATGCACTGGATCCTCTCAAACTTAGAGAGAACTGGGCGATTTTCCTGGTGGAGCTGGATGATGAAAACTGGCGCAATGCTAAGACGGCCTTATGCATGTTGACCATACCCTCTGATCTTAGGCCAGTCTAGTTCTATTTTCACCATATATATTACAGTCCTGATAGGCTCTGGAAGATGGGGCGCACAGGGGCACCTGCCTGCACACACTGCGATGACCCACTGGGTCCTTTTATCGTGTTATCTGGTCCTGCCCGGCTATACAGGCCTATTAGGGCTTAGTCCATGAGCAGATCACGTGCACGCTGCAGGTAGTGGTGGAGCTGGATCCTAGCGTGGCCTCTGGCTTGGGACAATGGATGGCTGGCTTGACATTACATACCATAGGTTATTCACAGGTATTGGGTACCTCATGACCAAACAAGTCATTATTCAGCACTGATGGTCACATACCCTGTTGTCGCTGTGTACCTGACAGAGAGGAATGAATGTCTGTTGCAGTTTAGAAAAGGAGATATAGAAGTGGAGAGGTTGTGCCAACAAACATACTAAAATCTGGGGGGCATGGACCTCATAGTGCAGGTGTACAGCTTAATTCCTGTTGTGAATCTCTTCACTTCGACTTTGGTGACTATGTTTATGGGAGGGGGAGGGGGTGGTGTGGGGAATTCATAGTTCAAGTTTAACTATGAAATCCATGCTTGTCCCTTGCTATTACGTAACCTTGTATTGTTTATGGCTTTGTTTAAAGTCAATAAAAAGTCATAATAAAAAAAAGCCTTCTAGTTCAAGTCTAGAGCTTGGTGAAAGGTGAGGAACCTGCGGTTGGAATTATCCATCGAAATGAAAAAAAATAAAGATGGTGGAATGTAGAAATGAAGATGCTATAGATGTTAAAAAAAAACAATACACCATGTAAATATTTAGAGGGTCTCGGATACCTATGAATTGTTCAAAATTGTCAAGCTTCAGAGGTCCAAGCAAGAGTAGCTCATCCAGTTCAGGTTATTGTTTGCAATCTGGGAATTTTAGTCCTGGTAATCTCATTGTTGAACCAGGTCAAGTCCCTGAATGCAACATAAACAACCATTTGCAATGCAATGAGTCCTGCATTTGCTTAAGTTCCAGCTATTGGCATTGTAATTTCATAACCAGACTTTTCTTGCTGCATAAATTGGTCAAACCCTGTCTCATAATTCCAGTGGCCCTGCATATAACTAAAGCACTTCCATTTACCTTCTTTCTCTATCTGCAGCCAAAAATGAAAATGTTGTCATTTAGCATCCTAATTTAAATCTGCCATGCTAATTCCAATAGAATACCTCTTTCACCACCCCACCATCAGAGTTGCTGGCTGGCTAATACAATTCCCAAAAAAAGACACAAAACAGCCAAAGAGGAATAAGGAGAGAAATAAACTAGAAGGGTCACCCAAATATATTGAGTGTTCAAACAGTCATAGTGTAATAAAGATGTTAAGTTGGTCTGAATCATGGACATAATTGCAATAAGGAGAGATTTATAAAACATATACAATTATCAGATAAACCCAATAAAAAACCTTTATCAGAAATAAACTTTTGACATTAAACTGTAATGCCCAGAACAGCCCCTAGAGCATACCACAATGTAAATAGCATTTGTAAGAAACATAGACATGTAACAATATAGTTAGCCCCTAGAGTACATAACCACATGAAAACAAAATGACCAAAAGTAATGCAGTGTAATCATATACCTAGCCCCTAGAGGACATAGTGCATTACACATTTTTAGGGCTACCAAGCCTACTGCACTGATATTACAAACAAGACCCTTAAAACACAAATTACTCTCAGCTGTAAAACAAAAGTTCCAGCCATAAGAGAGGTTAAATAGACACTGAATGGTGGGAGGGGTTATGATTTTGGGATCCCCACTAACAGTGTGGAGATCTAGCCAGAAAGAGCGGGTTGCGGTGAACGTTTTGAAGGTGGTCCCATTATTCTTGGACCACGACAGGCTGAGTTATGAGCAAAAATGTTTTGTAAAAGAATGCCCTGTAAAGCATTATGGGACAACCAAGTGCGGCAAATATTGTAGTATGTGGACTGTAATACTCAGAACAGCCCCTAGAGGACACCACAATAATAAAATATCATTTGTAAGAAACATGGTCATGTATCCATATAGTTACTCCCTAGAGGGTATAACCACATAAAAACAGAAAGAGCTCCTAGAGGGTATAGTGCATTACATATGTTCAGGGCTTGCAGGCATACTGCAATACTAAGCCCTTTAGAACACTAACTACTCCCATCTATAAAACAAACTTTCCAGCCATAAGAGAATTAAAAAGGAACAGAATGGTGGTAGGGGTTATTATTTTGGGGTCCCCACTACCATAGTGTGGGGACCCAGAGATGACCTAAACAGAAAGAGTGTGTCCTGTTGAGCGTTGTAGTGGTCGTCCTATTGTCCTTGGACCACCACAGGCTGAGTTATGGGCAAAAATGTTGTGGAAAAAAATGCTTCCAAACCATTATGGGTCGAGCTTTCCATGGTGCAGTAAATATTGTAGTATCAACTCTCCCGCTGTGCCGGGAGAGCCTCTTTGCAGATTTCTGTTTTTTCAAGTAAAGCATTTATCAATTATAAGTGTTTTTGGGAAAGCTATGGAGCGCAAAGGGGAGAGCCAAAAGAAATTACTCTGATTAGGCAACAGTGTGAACAATGTGACCAGGGCTTGAATACCGCGGATGCAGTTTGCATTGTTGGCACTGTGAGGGCCATGGCTGCCATTCAGCATGAAGGGGAGAGTCAAAAGAAAAAAGTAGTTTGCCCGCCCTGAAGTATATTGGCAATTGTGCAATTATCCATGTAACATGTTCAGTCTGGAAGGCGGTAACAACACCGCCCCAAACATAAAGCATTTACTAATGACATCACTGGATTTTGGAAAGGCAAGCCCGCAAATGAGTGAAAGTGCTGGGCGCGAGATGGGCATGGTTAAAACCCCACAGATAAATAACAACAGGTCGGAAAGCACTTGCGCGCTTGACCTAAAAATGAAGAGCAGCATGTGTGAGCAATGGACAAAGGGGTGGGGTGCAAGCAGAAAGAGTAGGGGATGGGAATGTGAGGGTAATAAGCAGACAGCGAGAGAACAAGTAAAGACATGCATGGGGTGTTGAGAGAAAAAAAAATTCCCTCCCTATGTCACCCCTTGAAGGATACAACTCCTTCAATTTGAAATAATGTAAAGCAACAATGCTCCAGGATTGGACAAACATAGGAATAGGGAGTTAGACCATCAATTACGGAAGAGAATCAAAAGACAAGAAAGCCATTCAATCATGAGCAAGGCACTAACCCAAAGTCTATTTAACATATTGCACTGCACATGCTAGGTCTCCAACAACACACAGCTAAATCTGTCATGGAGAAAAACCTTAAACTAAATGGTCTCTCTCGGATCGTTGAGGCTGGGTTGTGAGTAGTTGGTCTATGACCTTGGTAGAGGGTCTGCTAAAATGTCTGTAGCATTCAGAGTTATTTTGTTAATGGTCTGATCATTTATGGGATTGTTTCATGACCTGCAGTCCTAGAAGTTGGTTTATGATGAACTGGTAAGCTTAAGGAACTTTGCATTAATTTGTTCAGGAAGCACGTCATGTGATAAACTACAACAATCACAACACAGCACGTAGCCCAGGGTTCACTAACCTGTCTCATAGACCAGGACATGTCACTGGATTCATCCCTGGTAAAATATTTCGAGGAATTTTGCCATATGAAGGTAGAACTTCTAAACTCAGATTCAAGTACTCGGAACGGTTGAGGGTCTAAACGGAGTCGACATTCACTGTGTTGAAATTGTCATGCAACTAGAAAGACTCATTAAAAAAATGACCTTGCCACAACAATAAAAACATTACTCTGGTACTATGGAGGCCTAAGACAAGAGAAAATATTGTGGTTGTGCTGAGAGTTTTATGTTTGTGGCTGCCTGGTAGCTTAACCCCTTGGGTGCCCAGGACGTAACTGTTACGTCCTTGGCTGCAGAGCTACTGTGTCTAGGACATAACCATTACGTCCTGCAAGCCGTCCCACAGTGGTAGTATTAGCGCTCCCCTGTGGGCCTTCCACCCGCCTCATTTGGGCAGGGATGGAAGGAGAATCATTTCCCCTTTCACCCCGATCCCCCCGTGACATCTGATGACGTCAGTGTGCGATCACGCACTGACCTCACCAGAGGTCACCTCCATTGTGCTGGAAGCATGGCTTCCAGTGCGATCCAAGGAGAAACTAATTAGTTTCTTCTCAGTACGGGGACAGGGGAGGTCAGGGAGGCATGAAAAGTAAATCGTGCTGCTGGAATGCCCACTAGACACCAGGGATTTTGTTTACCTTAGGTAAACAAAGAAGGGGAGCGGCCCCTTGGGCAAAGGTTGCTCCCCAAGGACGGCAATTTATTATAAGGACACCAGGGATCATGTTTTTACAGGTGGGGAGCGACTCCTTAGGCAAGGGTCGCTCCCCTGGAGGGCAAATTTATTTTAGGCCATTTCTGCCCCCCTCAGGTGCAGATCGGCCTATTTTTAATAAGCTAATCTGCCCCCAAGGGGGGCAAAAACCACTAGACACCAGGGATATTTTTTGGGGCGCTAATTTCACACAAGGGGAGCTACCCCTTAGGCAATGGTAGCTCCCATAGGGGGCAATTTTATTTTAGGCCATTTCTTCCCCCCTAGGGGGCAGATCGGCCTACTTTTATTAGGCCAATCTGCCCCCAAGGGGAGAAGAAACCACCAGGTATTTTTTTTTTTTTTTTTTACAGATGGGGGGCAACCCCTTAGGTAAGGGTTGCTCCACTGGAGGCCAGTTTTATTTTAGGCCATTTCTGCCAGCCTATTTCTATTAGGCCCATCTGCCTCCAAGGGAGGAAGAATTGGTGTGGTTAGGTGTGTTTTGCTCACCATAGGGGCACATTACTATTGGCCATTTTTGCCCTCATGGGGGGCAGATTGGCCTATTTTTGTAAGCCCCATCTGCAACCATGGGGGGGGGGAGCAGAAAGCCCACTAGACACCAGGGAAGATATATATTTTTTTTTTAAAGAGGGTGGAGGTATGGCCATAACCCCACCCTAACAGTGAAATACTGTTAAATTCGATTGTCACTGTTGCAAGGCCTATCCCTCTCATAGGTTAACATGGGGGCTGCCTTTAAATATGATTAAAGTGTAGACTCCCTTCGGGAGCAGATAGACATGCAGAGTTTGGGGTCTCTGAGCTCACAATTTAAAAATACATCTTGTAGGAAAGTTGATTTTAAGATTGCATGTTTGAAAATGCCACTTTTAGAAAATGAGCATTTTCTTGCTTAAAGCATTCTGTGACTCTGCCGGTTTGTGGATTCACTGTCTTGGTCAGTCTGATAGTTGGGCTGTTTGCACCTCTCTCTAGACAGTGACACAAAGGGAGCTGGGGTGTAGCCTGCATATCCTGATGAGCAGTCTGTGCTAGGAGGGAGAGGAGGAGTGGTCACTCACACCTGAAAGGGCTGTTCCTGCCCTCACACAATGCAGTTTCCAACCCCCTAGTGTGTGTCTGGGGCCTGGCCTGGGCAAGGCAGAATTTCACAAACAAGAGAGACTTTTCTTTGAAGTAAGCCTACTTCAAAGGGCAAAATGGGTATAAGAAGGGCACCCAAAACCACAGACTTTAGATCACTTCTGGAAACCAAGAGGAACCTCTGCCTGGAGAAGAGCTTTCAAGCTGAGGAAGAAGAGCTGCCCTGCCTGTGACTTTGCTTTGTGGAGCTATCCTGCAGTTGCTGCTTCTGCATGTGCAAGAGGACAAAGACTGTACTTTGTGTGCCTTCCTGCTTGTGAAGAACTGTCCAAGGGCTTGAAACTGAGCTTGCGTCCTGTTGTTGAAGTCTCAGGGACAGCAAAGACTTCTCTCTGCCAGCACCTGGAGCCTCTCCTGAGACTCCTGCCCTGCCAAGTGGTGCCCTATCCAGTTCCTGGGGACTTGACAGGTGAAGCTGGTGGACCGAGGTTGGAAATTCACGCACAGATCGCCGTGCTGGAAATTTCCGCCACAACGTTTGACAGCAGCTAAAGAAATGACACACCGCCGGCTTTGCAGCTGAAATCAACGCAGCACTTGCAACACGGCTGTGAAATTGACACATGCAGCTGGAGAAATGACGCTCAGCATCGCTGACGGAGGCTGCAACGATGCAACATCGCTGGGCACGGAAAAACAACGCAAGCCTCCCCGGACCAGAGATGTTTTGTCCGGATCAAAGCATTTCTGTACTAAAGGGAAAGAAACAACGCATGCTGATCAGACCGGAGAAGGAGAAACAATGCACGACCTATCTTGCAGGTGAAAAATCGACACGCCGCTTACTTTTTTTGATGCACACTCACCCGTGGGGGTTTATTTTGACACGACCCAGGTACATTTTCATGCTAACATCGTTAGTGTTGTGTTTAAAAGAACATAAACACTCTTTTTTTTGCATCTTAATTAATAACGACTTGTGTATGGTGGATCTTTGTCGTTTTGGTATTGTTGTGTTTAGATAAATATTTTCTATTTTTCTAAACCGGTGTGTGTCATTTTGTAGTGTTTTCATTGAGTTACTGTATGTGTTGGTACAAATACTTTACACCTAGCACTCTAAAGTTTAGCCTGCCTGCTCATGCCAAGCTATCAAGGGGGTGAGTGAGGGTTAGCTGAGGGTGATTCTCTATTACCTTGACTAGAGTGAGGGGAGGGTCCTTGCTTGGACTGGGGGTAACCTGACTGCCAACCAAAGACCCCATTTCTAACACTCTGCATACTCCTGTTAACCAGTGTTGGGCTCTGACATTTCCAACTTGTTTTCATTTTTTAAGAAATATATCAAGTCACAAGATACAGTGACTCCTTTATTAGTTGGCAATGAACATGTGCATCAGATCCTTTGTTAGATTGCTTTAGGAAAGTGTGATTACCATGCAGTAAGGTATGTACCAAGAACTGAAGTAAGTGAAATGCACATCAACAACCATAGGTGTCTGGGGAGGTGGTGGGTGCATGTGAAACTGCAGCACTACAAGCTATTTTTCCATTCATAACGTGTGGCTGTAAATGAAAATGCTATGCATAAACTAAAGAAGTACTCATCTAATCAATGGTTAGTCAGAGGATGTTTCAGATCTCTGAAACAGTTCGTAGAACAGCTTGGTCCACTCTTGCTTGTTGGTTTGCTAAGACATCCACACAATATTGATTGGTGAATGTGTGTGGAGGAGACCATGTAACTGCCTTACAAATTTTATCTATGGGTGTTCCCAAGGAAAACCATAGGGGCTCCTTTTTAGATTTCGCCTGTACAACACATGCTTGTGCTCTGTGCTTGCAAAGTCTTTAGTTAATAAAACAAATATTTTAAAAGGAGCTTAGAACCCACCCTTACTTACCTGAAGGTACCATTTGTTTAGTCTAACACTGCTCTTTATGTGCTTCTCATTGGCCAGCACTTTGTCTGCTTTCACTTCCTGACCTGCTTTTGCCACCCATGCTGGATCCTGAACCAAGTACTCCTTCTGGTCACTGGCCAATGTCCTTCCACTAGCTACTTCAGCTCTGCAGGTCCTTTTTTTGTTTATTTAACCAACAAGCACACCACCTGCCCTCTTCCCACTCTTGTTAAAACCCCTTGTACTCTGCAAGGGTAAGGTGGGGGTTGCTTTATTTGGGCTCATAGAGCTACATAGCTTTGCATTAAAATGCTTGTTAGTAGTTCTGTTCGCCCAATAAATTGACCTGTTTGGTGCCCTGCTGCTGCTGCCTTCCACCCTGGGTTTAAACTCTGCATGGGTGAGCGCAGACGACGTTGACTACCCGGGACCCCCTTGTCAGAGACTACAGAGTATGGCTACATTCTGAATCTCAGCTACTCTGGTGGCAGACAGTGAAAGGCCTATGGCCGTCTGCAAAAGGCTCGACACCGCCCGTTACATGAAGGAGGCAGAGGAGCCAGGTGCCCAGGGGGACAACACTACCCACACTGCCGTGGCACAATTTTGCCAATAAAGAAAACATTTTTATTTTTTTTGGAAGCTGTGAAGATCCTTCTGTACAACTCCTTGCAGTGAAATGCTCAAGGTCCATGGGCATTACTAGTATGAAAAGTTTGAACTTCACTTGCAGATTAGCAAACTCTGCCCTTTGCAACGCCATGCAGTCTGACCCGTTTTAATCTTCATTCAGTGTGGCTGTGTGAGGAAAATACTTGCACGCATTATTTTTAAAAATACTTTTCTGTCTTCAACCTACTTCGTGCACAATATTTCTTTTTCTCATTTTTAAGTTCACAACTTTCTAGAAGTTTGCGAAGACCAGGAAGCGGGTGAAAAATAAAAGTCCTAAGGGTGCGAGACAGAAAGGAGCTTGTCGCACCCCAGACAACGTATTTGTTCTCTGCTTCATGTGCGCTAGTGTTGCACTTTGTGTACTGGTTGCACTGTGTAGCTCCTCTCGCTGATAAACCTCTCCTGCCCTCCATAGAGCAATCCAATGTCCCCGAAGGGAAAGTCTACCTCATAAAAATACCTTCAAAATACTGGATTGAATGCTGTGAACCCTATAGCTCAGTGGTTCCCAACCTGTGGTCCGGGGACCCCTGGGGGTCCCCGAAGCCTCCTCAGGGGGTCCGCAACTGCTTAGAAAACTAAATAACATCAACAGATTAGGTCCTCACCTTTCAGTAATGACTCAGTAGGGGGTCCCCAAAGTCCTATAAAGATTCAGTGGGGGGGCCCCAGGCTCCAGTAATGGTAAAGTGGGGGTCCACAGAAGTCAAAAGGTTGGGAACCACTGCTATAGCTAATACTTCGTTCCCCACCACTGAAATATTCACTGGCACACACCCAGATACATACTTCATCTTATGTTAGCAACTTTTGTAGAGCGGTTTTCTGCCACCTACGAGGCCCAGATACCTGGTCTGTGCAATGAAGGGGCCTATCCTGTGCAGTGTTTATTGATGGTTTCCACTAGTGTCGAAAGAAGACTGTTGTGTTCATGTGCACACATGACGTAAACATGCACACAAGCACATGTTGGTAAATACACATTCATGTATTCACCTGAACAGTCACATATCTGTACACTCACATTAAGGGTCACATCCACACCCAGCTCTACAACCACCAGAATGCACAAACTTGTGTGCAACCTCACACATGTATTCACATGCGCTTACACATACCGCCTACCATCCACACACAGGCTCATTTACCTGCCTACCTATGCACACATATGTACTTTAATATGGTCGCATGCACCCTCCTGCACCAACACAAACACATTCGTGTTCACACACAGAACTGAGTACACACAAACCACTAAGAACATTTTTCTTTTATTTTTACAGTAAAAGTATTGCACATTTAGTGACAGCAGCATGTTATGAATAAAATGTGTGAGATACTTAGACTCTTCAGACAGGACCGTGGCCACTGTAATCCGGACCAGCACTTCAGTATTAATGCTTGGACCTCCGGAATGCAAATGTTTTTTTAAAGACATATTGCCCAGCTACCTGCTGTACAACATTGCTTAAAGTTATAAATAAATAAAATAAAATTAAAAAAAAGTGCTATAATGCAGCCAGCCTTGACTGCAACATAGTACTTTTTTGTTGTTTTTACATTAAGCGATGCTGCACCGCAGTTCGCTCTGCTATGTAACGTCAAAAAAACCTTGACAAAACCAGTTAATTTTGCAGAGGCGAAACCTATTGGCTTTCTAAATTCTTGTGTGTGGAATGAGGCATGGGTGGAGCAGGCAACTTCCCTGCTAGTCTTAATGTAGCTGGTTTGGATACATTTGACAATCAATCAAGCTATGCCTGCCTTTGAAAGAGCATATCCTTTGTGCAGTGTCTTAAAAGTAAGAAAATATTGCTGAGTTTTGTGAAAGGGGTTAGTCCATTCAATGTAATACATGAGGGCACGCTTGACATCAAGGGTGTGAATGGGAGGAGGGTCACGTGGAGCTCCCGTCATGCTCGGTGACTGAGTGCCCCTCTAAGCGGCAAGATGGCGGGTGGGCGGATTGCGTTGGCAGATGCGGGTCCGCTGAAAAAAATGACAGAGGCATGGAGGCTTGGTGTTGCGAGGCGTTACCGAGCGAGATGAGGGGAGGTGAAGATCCCGAAGACTGCGGCTGATGTAAGGGCAGGACAGCTGCACGCCCTTCGGAGCATACAAGTGCGCGAGGAGGAACTGCGATCCGCACTTTACCGGGGGTAAGGACAGCTATACGTGCGGACAGACGCTGGCAGACACACGGCCCCTATGCTGAGGAAGGTGACACCTGGCTCGGAAAGGGCTGAAAATCGAGTGACTTCTTCTGGGGAGAGAGCCTGAAGCAGTATAAAGGGGGAGAAGAAGAAAAAAAAACAATAACAGTAATACAGTGATCTGTAACAGAAAGGTTGTTCAGTAGAGGCTGGAAACAGGCTGTGACTGTTCTTTTTCAGGGATTATACTAACTATACTAACAAACCAGGACAAGCAGCCCAGGAACAGCCCTGGAACAAATGCAAGGAGGAAGTCAATTAAGTCAATATTATCCATTGATTACTTCTCTGCCTTGCAAAAGCAAAAAGAGGTACACACTGAATCTTCTCAGCTGCAGCCACCCACATAGCATTGTATATAAACCGTCTGCTTAGCTACTTCCAGCACCATTCTAGAAGTAGTATTCTAAAGGGAGCAATAGAGCCAGACTCTAATTTGTTAATGGAGCCAGAATAAGCCATTACGTCAGCATTAGGCACCATGTTGGGGGTAATTGTGGAGCTAAGTGCGCAACGGAAGCAGTTTGTGCTATCACGGATGCGGCTTGTTGCTCCCTTGGCCCTTTCCTGTGACTTCTTCATACTAGCATCCTCCATACATTTGCTTGGCTCTGCCGATTCTGCAAGCTCCCGTCACTTCGTTTCGCCTCATAATGAAGCGCATGGCCCGTGATGCGGGGTCTAAGACACGGATAGCTGGAAAATTTCCTAAAGGATCCAAATCTATATTGATGATGCCTCCAATAAGAAGTCAAAGGCATGGCTCGGGCCCACAGAGTCTAGGGGGATTCCCAAGAGACTAAAAAGACTCAAGAGACTCAAAGGATTCTACAGGGCTGCAAGAATTGTTAGCTACTTCCCCAGTACTCCAAGCCCTCCCAGCATCTCTGGCGTGTAGCCTATTAGAAAATCAAGATGAAGATCAAGAACCAGTAATATTGCCACCAATACAGGCAATACAGACCCTTGGGACAAGGTATTCTTGTCAATCACTCTGAAGATATTGAAAGGGTGTTTCTATCTCATTATGCAAATATCTACACTTCCTCTCTTCAAACCAATATTCAGCAGACTTCTCAATATCTTGATGCATGACATTTTCTTGAACTAGATGAGACATAGAGGGCAAAACTTGTCTCGCCTGTTACATTTATTGAAGTTAAGGAGGAAATTATGGCCTCAGCGAATGGGAAGGCATACGGAGAAGATGACCTACCAGCAGAAGGCTACAAAATTCTGGTTGATCAATTAGCTGGGTGCTTGGTTTCTCTTTTTAATAATATTCTTTAGAGGGGAGAGATACCTGGATCCTTTACAAGGGCCACGGTTATTAGCTTTCTAAAAAAAAAAAAAAAAAAAAAAGATAGGCCACCCCAAAAACCTGACTCATATCATCCTATTAGCCTACTTAACTCTGTCTATATATTTCTAGCAAATATTTTGGCACCAAGACTGGCCAAAGCAGTACAAGCCCAATTTAGGAAGCTCAACGTGGCTTTATGCCAGGTAGATTGTAGCAACAAACACTAACTTTCTTATTCAGGCGATTGATTATTATTCCCATAATACTAAACCAGCTGCCATTATAATGTTGGATGCAGAGAAAGCCTTTGATTTAGTTCAATGGGAGGTGCTTTTCAGGATTTTAGAAAAATGTAACTTTCCAAGACAGCTTTTTCAAGTAGTCAGAAATCTTTATTCTCTATTGATTACTTCTCTGCCTTGCCCAAGCCAATATTCTTGTTAATACGCGTATTGCTGGAACTTTACAAATTCAGCGCGGGACGCCCCAAGGATGCCCTCTCTCTCCGGTCCTATTTGCGCTGTTTATTGAACCGCTGGCTGCAGCAATACGTCAAGATAACTCTATTCTCCCTCCCGTTCTGCTCCCACTTAAATTGATATTGTTTGTAAATTATATGATTTTATTTCTTTCAGCAGAGACCGCAAATATTGATAGGGCTTTGGAAAAAATAAAGATATTTTCAGACTTGGGAGGATATAGGATCAATCATGCAGAGTCGGAAACACTGCTATTTAATACCTCTGATAATATTCTACCTTTGGATATGCGGGCTCAGTTTCATCTTTCGCACCCCATTAGATTTTTTGACATATACGTTTCGCATAAATTCTCAGATCTTTTCAAATTAAATTATGTCTCTACTTTTAAGAATGCTCAACTGCTCCTACAGAAATTGCAAGCTTCATCATTATCAATTATTGAACGTGAAGCATTGGTCATGATGATGATCCTTCCCCTCTTTCTATTCATTTTCTCCACTGTGATTTTGAAAATTCCTCAAATGTTTAAGGATCTTGAAACGATAATTCAACAGTTTATATGGGCTAATAAGAAACCAAGGGCGAAATTTGAAGCTCTCTCTCTTTCTGTCAAAGAGGGAGGGCTATCTCAACTGCATTTCAAGATGTATTATGAAGCTGCATTTATGGACTGGGATAGTAGGGCAGCTTCCTCTCCTAATCTCAACTTCTACCTGAAAGCTATGCTAACAGAACATGGTTGCCAGCTTGCAACGCTTCTTAAACTTAAGCGACAGCCCAAACTTAAGAGATACAAAGTCCCTACTTCCATCTGTGCTAGGCTTCTGCAATTTTTCCAGAACTACCAAGTCCCTCATCCAGCAATATCGCTTGTCGATTCAGAGATGATGGGGCTAAAATGTATTCCATGCCAGATTAGGTAATGGGCAGAGCTGGGGTTTACCAGATTTTCTAATTGGGCAACAAATTAAGACTTGGACACAGTGTCAGGCTGAATTACCAATTCCAGACACACTTAGATTTTTCTACCTTCAAATTGTGCATTTTCTGCTTTCCCGCGTTCCTCTACTTGACCGATCTTCCTCCACAATATCTCAGGCATTTTATGGGAACCAGAAGGGAATAGGCAATTGGTATTGGACTTTAAGCTCCCAGGGAGCATCGCAAGTAGGTCCTCGTTTTCTGACAAAAATCGAAAACACCACTAGGTGCAAAATAGATATGCACACATGGAGGAATTAAAATAGTATTTCATATAAAGCTATCAGGGGGCAAATTTCAAGAGAATGGCTTTCTTTTCAAAATGGATGCTATATCTCACTCCACCGCAGATCAAAAAAGTATATCCAGATATTTCAGGTGCCTGTCCCAGATGCAACAATATTCAGGGCAACTGGCTTCATATGGGCTTTTTATGCCCCCAGCTTATACAGTTTTGGGATAGAATCTTTCAATGGATCAGTGCAGAGGTACGGGTGGTACTTGCCCTTGACGCTATGGGAGCCCTGTTTGGTACCTCTTGGAATTTAGAGATTGTTCTAACAACAATTTTGTTGTTATGAACGAGAAAGAAAAACTCTTCCAGGTTGAGGACAGTCAATTTGCTAACATGTCTCAGACACGAGATAGTGACAAGGAAAGCATCTTCCTAGGATAAAAATTGTAATGGGAGTATAGCGGTTCAATAGTCACAAGTCTGATAAGGACAACGTAAAGGTTTCAGACAGGGGAAGGGGGTACCCTTGATAGAACAACCCACTTGAGTCCTTCAATTAAAGCCTTGATGACAGGGATTTTAAACAAAGAGTGTTTTCTGTTTTGCATGTAAGCTGTGATAGCAGCTAAGTGAAGGTAAATGGAAGTATAATGAAGACCTGATTTCTGCAGATGGAGGTAGCAGATGATATCCTAAATGGCAGGCATAAGCAGATATATGTGCTTGCGGATGCAGTAATGGACAATTCTCTTCAACTTGGCAGCGTGGCAGGCTCGGGTAGTGGGTGTGCATGCTTCTTCGAAGATTTACATGCAGGGAGGTTAAGATAGCCAAACTCTCAGATCTTAGGGGCCAAAATGCTAGATTGAGTTGCCTGGTGTCGAAGGGTCCAATAGTGTAATTGGTCTGTGTGAGGACGTCCTGCCTGGGGAACTTAGGTGGGGTGGGGGGAGGGGGGAGGGGGCAGGGGAACATCTCCAGAAGGGTTTAGAATCATTGTTAATTGGCCCACATGGGAGCCAACAGGATCAGAGTGAGGGACGTTTGAGGAAGCTTCCAAGTACAGAAGTAGTGGGAAAGGAAGAAAAGCGTAGGCAAATATCCCTGACCAATTCATCCATTGAGTATCCATGGAAAATTGCTCCTTGACTGGAACTTTGAGGCATAGCATTGGCATTTTAGGTGGTGGCGAAGAGGTCGATCTCTGGAAACCAAAGGTGTAGGACTTGATGGTGGAGTTCCCACTCGTGGACTTGTTGCTGCATCCTGCTGGGAGGTCTGCAAAATTGCTGTCCACTCCCACATGTAGTCTGCCAGCAGGTTTATCTGGTAATGAAGCGCTGTCAGAAATGGGGGCTCTAGTTGGCAGAGGTATTCATCTTTGTCCAATAGGGTCCACAATCCTAGTCAGGGTAAGTCACACACAATCCAAATTATCCTGTGCCCACCCTCTGGTAGCTTGGCACTGAGCAGTCAGGCTTAACTTAGAAAGCAATGTGTAAAGTATTTGTGCAATAAATCAGAAAGTAACACAGTGAAAACCCGACAAAAATACACCACACAAGTTTAGAAAAATATGATATTTATCTGGTTAATTTAAGGTAAAAAACAATAAAGATTCAATAAGCACAAGTTGAGATATCACTTTGGCAAGATTAAAGAGTCTTCAATCTTAGAAATCAACAATTGTCTCTTGATCACACAAAGTACCTGGTTTGTGTAAAAAATTACACGCACGGAGACCGCAGAGGAGGAGATGCATGGAAAATAGGGTGTGCGTCGGAATTTCCGGTGCAGCACAGATGATGCGCCATTTCTTTCCACACTGCAAGGGGCTTTGCACAGTCTGGGTTCCTCAATGCGGTGCGGGGATTTTATTTTTATTTTTAAACACCCAGGGACGATGCAGGGAAAATCCTGGGTGTGCGGGAGGAAGTCACAAGCGTTGCATCGATCCTGTAGGCGATGCAGTGAATTTTCTGTCGCACGATAGCTGCTGCATCGATTCTATACTTGGGAAGTCGGGCTGCGTCGTTCCGGTTCGGCTGTGTGTCAAAAGTCCAGCCGCAAGGCAGACGCTGCGACAAATCTTTACTCTGGAAGTTGGGCTTTGCCGTTTCGGTTCTGCTGTGCGGGGATTTTCAGTACACAAGGAGTTTCCTCAAGAGATGAAGTCTCTTTGGCCCTGAGACTTCAGAAAACAAGAGGCAAGCTCAATCCAAGCCCCTGGAGAGCACTTCTCAGCAAAGTCAGAGAGCAGTAGGGCAGAAGTCCTCAACAAATCAGTCCAGATAAGTCCTTTGGGCGGGCAGGCAGTTCCTCTTGACAGGTTCAGGTCCAGTAGTGTCTGATTTGGTGGGGTAAGGGACCCAGTTTATATACCCAAAAAGACTTTGAAGTGGGGGAGACTTCAAAGAATGGTTTTGAAGTGCAAAAGGTCCCCTTTCAGTTCAGGTCTGTTTGTCAGCGTCCAAGCAGGAGGTTTGGCAGTCCATTGTTGTGAGGGCAGGCCACTATCCTTTGAAATGTAAGTGCCAGGCCCTCCACCCTCGAAGCCCAGGAAGGCCCATTCAGTATGCAGATGAGTACAGGTGTAAATGAGTATCCTGGGTTGGTGGTTGTCTGGGTGAAATGCACAAGGGAGCTGTCAACCAGCCCAGCCCAGCCCAGCCCAGATGTGGATTGGAGACAGGCTGTAAGGCACAGACAGATGTAAGTGCAGAGAAATGCTCACTTTCAAAAAGTGGCCTTCTTATAATAGTAATTTAATTTAAAAAAAAGTAATTTAAAAATCTAACCTCACCAATAAGCAGTATTTTCTATTAGCATTCTGGCCATACTAAATATGACCTGGTTACCCCTTTCTACCACTAAAACAGTATGAGGATAGCCCTAATGCTATCCTATGAAAGGAGCAGGCCTCACAGTAGTGGGAAACTAATTTAGGTGTTTTTCCACTACCAGGACATATAGAACACACATGTACATGTCCTGCCTTTTATCTACATAGCACCCTGCCCTATGTGTTACCTAGGGCCTACCTGAGGGGTGACCTATATGAAGAAAACAGGGAGTTTAAGGCTTGGCAACTACTTTTAATTGCCAAGTCAAAGTGGCAGTGAAACTTCTCACACAGGCCTTAAAATGGCAGGCCTGAGGCATGGTTATGGGCTATGTATGTGGGTGGCACAACCACTGCTGCAGGCCCACTAGTAGCATTGGATTTACAGGCCCTGGGCACATGTATGTCGCTAGCAAAGTGCACTACAAGTAAATCAAATATGCCAACTGGGTATAAACCAGTCTTACCATGTTTGTAGGGAGACAGCATATGCACTTTAGCACTGGTTAGCAGTGGTAAAGTGTGCAGAGTCCTAAAACCAGCAAAAGCAGTGTCAGAAAAGTGAAGGGAGGCAGGCAAAAAGTTGGGGGGTGACCACCCTAAGGTTGTCAGATTTAACACCTTGCAAGCTCTTACCTCCACCAAATTTGGACAGCTGGGCCTTTGGACAGTCTGGGTCACTTCGGTCCGCCACCTGTGTTCCAGCGATCACACTCGTTGACGGGAAAGGAGTCCCAGAGTACCAGTTGTCGGCGCAGAAGGTGCCTGCTGAAGCAGGGAAGTGACTTTGTCACTCCATGGGAGATTCCTTCGGTTCTTCTGGTGCAGACTGAAGACAGGCAGTCCTCAGAGCGTGCACACCTCGGAAACTGTTGCAAAAGCTGGCGGGAGCTGAAGTTGCAGGTCACAGGAGTCGTCCTGGATACTTTGTTGCAGATACAGCATTCCTGGAGCAGTATGGGGTTGATCGAACAGTCAGAAGCTGAAGCAGAGGATGCACAGGAGTCCTGGAGGAATCTTGCAAACCGAATCTGGGGAAACACCCAGAGGTGAGACCTTAAATAGCCCTAAGAGGGGGATTGGTTATCTACCCAGGTATGCACCTATTAGGAGGGGTCTCTGACGTCATCTGCAGGCACTGGTCACTCAGAGGTTCCCCACACCTTGGAATCCAAGATGGGTAACGTCAGGGACACTCTGGAGGAGCTCCGGGCACCACCCCTGGGGTGGTGCCAGACACGGGAGTGGTCACTCCCTTTTCCTTTGTCCAGTTTCGCACCAGTGCAGGGACTGGGGGTCCCTGAACCGGTGTAGACTGGATTATGCAAGGAGGGCACAAACGCCTTCAAAGCATTTCCAGAGGATCTGGGAGGATACCCCTCCCATGCCTGTAACACCTATTTCCAATGGAAGAAGGTATATTGTTGTATAGCTCCATGCATGTTATTTTAACACACTAAGCCGCTGTGCATTTGAACCTAGATATATTTTATTCAGCTTTGTTTAATTATTGTTAGAATAACCAGTTTTACGGTCTTGTTTTATTTCTGTCTATCTAACTGTTTTTGCCTAGGCCAGCACTCTGACATTCTTGATCCCTGTGCTTTTTCCAAGGCTACAGCACGGTACATTGCCAGTGAACGTGGAAGAAGTTTAGTCTCTGGTTTATTATAAAAACACTTCCTTGTCGCTTACACAATAGAGGGAGATTCCAGCTAGGGAACCACGACTGTATGCTGATTGCCGAATGCTTCGCTACAGATGCTAACGCAGACCGCAGGCCTTTGCTCAGGTATAGGGGTTGATGTCTTCCCAGGGGAACCTGAAGGGCAGATTTAGAGCTTAACATGCTGTGCTCTATCCTAGCCTAGGTAGGGATTAGTCCAGTGACAATATGATAGCGTTGTTCTTATGCTTCACTCTAATCGTCACAATTTTAATACTGTCATGTTGTGTCGCCCTGGTTATTGCAGCTCACAGCTTGCTATCTGAGATGCAGTCATTTTATTAAACTCATTATTGAAACATACTGCTTCTGTTTGTCATTTATATAGGAGACTGAATTGTAAATGAGAGAACCGGATGAGACCGGAGTGACCACGACTTCCCTGAGAAGCCAAGAATGTCATGCGCTCGGCTGCCCAGTCATCACTATCATTGGGTAGGGATGAGGCACTGCTGGTTGGCCAGAGCAAAACCCGGATTAGAGCGACAGGTGTCACCCGCAGACGAGAAGACTTAGTCTCCCACACCGCGGGCGATTCTGCCGCTCAAAATCCAGTAGTCTCATTAGAATAATGAGAGCCTATGCAACAGTATCACCCCTCTCCTAAAGGAAATGCATTGTTATGCCTTCCTGGGATTGAGCTGCTTTATCCCCAGGAGGTCATAAACCTGTCTGTGAGGTGGCAGCAACTGGGGCTGCAGTGGAAACCTCAGAAAGCTAGTTTGGCAGGACTGGGGGTCCAAGGTGGAGCCCCCCGGAGCATGGAATTAGCCCCCCCAATACCAGATTTGCATTGGGGGTCAGTTCTATGATTTTAGACACATCACATGGCCATATTCGGAGTTACTATTGTGGAGCTACATATATGTATTGACATATATGTAGTGCACGCTTCTAATGGTGTCCGCACACTCACGAAGTCTGGGAATTTGGGCCTGGACAACGTGGGGGCGCTTTTGCTATTGCAAGGGTGCCCTCACACACAGTAACTTTGCACCAACCCTTCAGTAAATGAAGGTTAGACCTATAGGTGACTTATAAGTTACTTAGTGCAGTGAAAAATGGCTGTGAAATAGTGTGTGCACTATTTCACTCTGGCTGCAGTGGCTTTCCTGAAGAATGGTTTGTATGGGCTCCTTAGGAGTTGCAAAACAAATGCTGTAGTAGCTCCTGGAACCCCAATGCCCTGGGTACCCATAGGTACCATATACTAGGGACTTACAAGGGGGGGAGGGGGGTCCAGTGTGCCAATCAGAATTGGAATATGGAGTCACTAAACTATCGTGACAAATGTGTTAAATAGAGAGAGCATAAGCGCTGGAGTTCTGGTTAGCAGAACTTCAGTGACACAGTCAAGCATATTGACAACACATATAGGCCACAAACTATGAACACTGGGGTCCTGGCTAGCAGGATCCCAGTGAGACAGGCAAAAAACACTGACAAACGGGCAGAAATTTGGGGTAACATGCCAAGAAAGATGGTACTTTCCTACACCCCCCCCCCTCCCCAAACGAGGGACAATAAGGCTAACCTTGCCCAGATGAGTCTTCATTGTCTAAGTGGAAATATCTGGAAAGCCCATCTGCACTGGAGTGGTTACTCCCAGGTCTATGTTACACTGTAAAGTCCATCCCCTGTAGGGAAATGGACCACCTCAACAATTTAGGCTTTCTCCTTTCATCTGGTTTAACCTTAAGAGAGGTTTGTGGTCTGTCTGAACAATGAATTGAGTCCCAAATAAGTATGGTCTCAACTTCTTCAGGGTCCAGGCCACAGCAAAGGCCTCCCCCTCTATGGCTGACCAACACTTTTCTCTAGGAGTCAACCTCCTACTGATAAAAGCAACAGGTTGATTCTGGCCCTCTGAGTTCAGTTGGGATAGCACTGCCCCAACCCCTAGTTCAGATGCATCTGTCTGGACAATTCATTTTTTAGAGTAATTTGGGCTTTTTAGGACTGGTGCAGTACACATAGCCTGCTTAAGCTCCTCAAAAGCTCCTTGACAGCTGGCTGTCCACAATACCATTTAGGCATCTTTTTAGAGGTGAGGTCATTAAGAGGGGCAGCAATGGAGCCATAGTTCTTAATGAACCTCCTGAAATACCAAGTGAGACCAAGAAAGGCTCTGACATAAGTTTGAATATTAGGGGGAGCCCAGTCTAAAATAGTCTGTATCTTTCCCTGTAGTGGTTCAATCTATTCTCCACCTACCAGGTGGCCCAGATAAACCACTTTCCCCTGCCCTATCTGGCATTTTGAAGCCTTGATAGTGAGGCCTGCCTTTTGCAGGACCTCCAAAGCTTTTCACAGGTGGTCATCCTAGGTGGAGCTACATACAGCAATATCATCTAAGTATACTGCACTGAAAGCTTCCAGACCTTGGAGGATTGTGTTCCCCAGCCTCTGGAAAGTGGCAGGTGCATTTGTCAGACCAAAGGGCATAACCGTAAACTGATAATGCCCTCCCAATGGTTGCAAATGCGTTTTTTTAGCTTAGGATCCTCTGATAATTTGATCTGCCAATACCCTGCAGTCAAATCAAAGGTGCTTAGATACTTGGCAGAGGCCAGTGTATCTATGAGCTCATCTGCCCTGGGTATAGGGTGAGCATTTGTTTTAGTTAGAGTATTGAGCCCTCTATAGTCCACACAAAAGCATTTCTCTCTTTCCTTCTTTACTATGAGGTTTGGGGTCAAGCACCACTGGGCTGGCCCAGGGGCTGCCTGAGTGCTCAATAATGCCTAGATCCAACATTTTCTGAACCAGAGTTAATGCAATCTCTGACATGATCAGGCTGCCTATAAATCTTACTTTTGACAGGCAAACTGTCTCCAGTATCAATGGTATGTTCACACCAAGTAGTGGTACCAGGTGTGAGTGAACCGAGTTCAGAAAATTGGCCTAGTAAATTCTTTGCCTCACCGCAGAGCAGAGGGAGGACTGACTGCAAGTACAACTCCTTCAACTAAGCCATCAGCTTCAGTGCTGGAGAAGAGGTCAGGAAGAGGGTCACTCTCTTCCTTCTGCCCCTCATCTGTGGCCATGAGTAGGGTCATATCTGCCCTATCATAGTAGGGTTTAAGGCGGTTGACATGAAGTACCCTAAGGGGACTTCTGGCAGTGCCAAGGTCCACCAAATAGCTGACCTCACCCTTTTTCTCCACAATAAGATGTGGTCCACTCCATTTGCCATGGAGTGCTCTTGGTGCCACAGGCTCCAAAACCCACACCTTGAGTGGTACTCAGTCAGGACAGCCTTCTGGTCATGCCATTGTTTTTTTTAAGCTCCTGGTTAACCTGAAGGTTTTTAGTGGCCTTTTTCATATACTCAGCCATCCTTGAAATTAGGCCAAGTACATAGTCCACAATGTTTTGCTTAGGGGGCTTCAATGGTTGCTCCCACCCCTCCTTCACAAGAGCAAGAGAGTAACAGAGTGACCAAAGAGTACTTCAAAGGGGCTGTAGCCTACACCTTTCTGGGGTACCTCCCCGTAGGCAAAAAGGAGGCATGTCAGGAGGACATCCCATCTCCTTCTGAGTTTTTCTGAGTCCCATGATCATGACTTTGAGAGTTGTGTTCAATCTCTCAACCAATCCACCTGTTTGTGGATGATAGGGTGTGGTGAATTTATAGGTTACACCACACTCCTTCCACATAGCTTTTAAGAATGCAGACATGAAGTTACTACCCCTGTCTGACACTACCTCTTTAGGAAAGCCCACCCTGGAAAATATTCCCAGGAAGGCCTTTGCACTGCAGTAGCTGTAGTGGTCCTTAAGGGGATGGCTTCTGGGTATCGTGTGGCATGGTCCTCTACCACTAAGATGAACCTATTACCAGAAGCGGTTGGAGGGTCAAGGGGGGCAACAATGTCAACCCCTACCCTTTAAAGGGCACCCCAACCACTTGCAGTGGGATTAAGGGGGGCCTTTGGCGTGCCACCAGTTTTGCCACTGGCTTGGCAAGTCACACAAGAACACCAAAACTTGTGTCCTCTGACATTTGAGGCCAGTGAAAGTGAGAGACAAGCCTGCCCCAGGTTTTGCTTTGCCCCAGATGTCCAGCCAAGGGAATATCATGTGCCAGAGTTAGGAGGAATTCCCTATCCTGCAAGGGAATGACCAGTCTCCTGGTAGCACCAGGTTTAGGGTCCCTTGCCTCAGTATAAAGGAGATTGTTCACCCAGTAAACTGTGTGAGTGACTGATATCCCCGTTTTGCTGTTTGACAGCTTGCTGTCTTAGACCCTCTAGTGTGGGACAGGTCTGCTCTGCCACACTCAGTTCCTCCCTGGAAGGCCCCCCTGCACCCAAGAGCTCAGCTGTGTCAACATGAAGCTCCTCTGGTGTAGGTTCTGCACAAGGAGTTGACACCTCATCAAAAAGGGGAATCTTCTGGAGAGGGAGGGATAGTGGACAAGGGTTTGCCCTTTCTACCCCTGTTTTTTGGGAGGACTTGGTCCATTGTTCCAGGATCCAAGTTTCCCTGCCCTCTTTGCTTCTTGGCCTAAGCCCTGGTAAGCCCAGCATGGATGCATGGGCCTCCAACTCCACTTCAGCCCACACTGTAGTTTCCAAATCATTGCCCAATAGACTCTATACAGGTAAGTCAGTGGATACCACCACCTTAGGACCAGTAACCGCCCTTCCCTCCCCAGTTGAGATTCACAACAGCCATGGGGTAGCTAACAGTGTTGTTATGGGCAACAGTAACTTGGTACTGATGACCAAGTAGGTGTTGATCAGGGGCAACCAGTTTCTCCATCACCATAGTGATTGGGGTTCCAGGAGACCCATATGGGCTGCAGCATTTCTTTTGCCACCCATAGGGGTTCAGACAAACCCTTACACAGGACTGCCATTGCAGCCTGCGTGAAATAACGCACACGTTATTTCACAGCCATTTTCACTGCACTTAAGTAACTTATAAGACACCTATATGTCTAACCTTCACAAACTGAAGGTTAGGTGCAAAATTACTAAGTGAGAGGGCACACTTGCACTAGCAAAGGTGTCCCCATATAATTCAAGGCCACTTCCCCGGACTTTGTGAGTGCAGGGATGCCATTACACGTGTGCACTACATATAGGTCAATACCTATATGTAGCTTCACAATGGTAACTCTGAATATGGCCATGTAACATGTCTAAGTTCATGGAATTGTCCCCCCCATTCCAAATCTGGTTTTGGGGAGCCAATTCCATGCATCCTCGGGGCTCCACTATGGACCCCCAGTACTGTCAAACCAGCTCTCTGAGCCTTGCACTGGGGCTACACCGCAAAGACAGGGTTCTGCCCTTCTGGGGTCTGGGCAGCCCAGTCCCAGGAAGGCAGAACAAAGCATTTCCACTGAGAGCAGGGTGTTACACCCTCTCCCTTTGGAAATAGGTGTTACAGGCTGGGGAGGGGTAGCCTCCCCCAGCCTCTGGAAATGCTTTGAAGGGCACAGATGGGACCTTCCTTGCATAAACCAGTCTACACTGGTTCAGGGACCCTTTCTCCCCTGCTCTGGCGGGAAACTGGACAAAGGAAAGGGGAGTGACCACTCCTCTGTCCATCACCACCCCAGGGGCGGTGCCCAGAGCTCCTCCAGTGTGTCCCAGACTTCAGCCTTCTTGCTTTGCAAGGTGTGGGGGCACTCTGGAGGGCCCCGAGTGGCCAGTGCCAGCAGGTGACGTCAGAGACCCCTCCTGATAGGTCCATACCTGACAAGGTAGCCAATCCCCTTCTCAGGGCTATTTAGGGTCTCTCCTGTGGGTTCTCTTCAGATTCTGCTTGCAAGTTTCCTTCAGGAATCCTCTGCAACAACTTCAGACTCTTCTGACCTCGGATCAACCACAGCCTGCTCCAAGAAACGCTGTAACTGCAACAAAGAGTCTATAAGAGACTTTTCTTCAGCAACCTCAGCTCCAAGTCAGCAACTGCAACAGTTTCCACAGTGTGCATGCTCTGGGGACTCCATGTCTTCATCCTGCACCAGAAGGAATAAAGAAATCTCCCGTGGAGTGACAGTCACTCCCCTGCACCAAGCAGGCACCTTCCAAGGTAACAACCAGTACCCTGGAACTCCTCTCACGGTGACAAGCATGTTGCTAAGCACACAGAGGGTGGACATCAGCGACAGACTGTCCTGAGGAACTGCTGATGCAATTTGGAGGAGGTAAGACCTTGCCTTCACCGAGAACAACGGTACCCTTGTGTATTGTGTCTTCTTCGCCTCCTGAGACCTCTGTGCACTCTGCAAAATTCCTTTGTGCACAGCCTGGCCCAAGGTCCCCAGCACTCCACCCTGCGACACTCAACTCGCTGAGTTGTTCTCCGGCGGCGTGGGTCCTTTTGTTGTGCTGCATCAACCACATTTTTCACCTCCTTTGAACCCGGATCCTGCGACTCCCAGGGGTGCTGGCTGGCATCCTGAGGGCTCTCTAAAGTTCTGAGAGCCCCCTCTTCCTCCTCACACAGTTGAGGCCCCATAGGTCCCTCCTGGGTCCATCCAGCGCCATTTTGATAAAAAACGCACTTTTGTCATAGCCAAGGCTTGTTGGTGCCTTCCATCACGAAATCTAATCTGCAACGATCTTCACGCCATGGGACATCTTTTGCATCACGCAGGAACCCGCTGGCATCTTCCTAGGGTGCATTTCTGCAGTCTTGGACTAACCGGGGACTCTTCTTTTGCACCCTCTTCAGGGTTGGCAGGGGCCCCTGTCCTTCCTGGAACTTCTTTCGACTTCTGGACTTGGTCCCCTTCCTTTGCAGGTCTTCAGGTCCAATAATCCAGCAGTTGTTTTTTGCAGACTTGGATGGCTGCTGCAAAATCCCAAACACGAGGTGTAGTGTGTCCTAAGGAAACTTGCAGTACTTTACTCCTGCTTTTCTGGGCTCTGGGGTGGGGTAATTTACTTAACTTTACTGTATTCTTACTCTCCCAGCGATTCTGCACACACTACACTTGTTGAGGGAGGGGTGGGGAGTGTATATATTGTGTATAATACTTACCTCCAGAAGGAGTATTGTCTCTAAGATATGTTTGGTACTGTGTCACCCAAATAAATACCTTTATTTTTGGTAACACTGAGTATTGTCTTTACTTGTCTATAAGTACAGTGTAACTATAAGTGGTATTGCATGAGCTTTGCATGTCTCCTAGTTCAGCCTAAGCTGCTCTGCTATAGCTACCTCTATCAGCCTAAGCTGCTAGAACACTACTATATTCACTAACAAGGGATTACTGGACCTGGTGTAAGTACCCAAGGTACCCACTACAAACCAGGCCAGCCTCCTAGAAATCCCCACTACACTAACAAAAATGTGAGCCCAGCTACACCCTTTGTTTGGCTATTTGTAGAGTCTTTCCCACCACCAATGCTATTACTAGGGACACTGGTGGAAGCAGTGGGGGCTGTGGAGGTGGGAGGCTTGCTGTTTCTCTTGGGTCAAGTGGGGTCACTTGTCAAATGGCCTTTGTGCTTACATAAATAACACCAAGGCTTTTTCTGCAGATTAGAAGAGGATTTGGACCCACCCCCCCCTGAGGATTTTTGTGGGCCTGATTATTTTTTATCTTTGTCCCCACCCTTGCCATGTGGCTTACCATCCTTCTTCTTGCTGTCCTTGGCACCCCCTGTATGCGCCTTTCTGCTCACCCATGTTCTGACCCACTTGTCTGCCTTCTTTCCCAATTGATTGGGGAGAGGTCAGATCGGAGTCCACAATATATTGGTGCAACAAACCAGACACAAAATTGTTAAGAATATGCTCTCTCAAGATCAGATTGTATCAGCTTTCATAATCAGACACCTTGCTGTCATGCAACCAACATTCTAAGACCTTCACTGAACAGTCCAAAAAAGTCTATCCAATCTTGTGAAGACTCTTTTCTGGTTTCTCTGAACTTAATCTTACATTGTTCAGTGGTTAAGCAGAATCCATTCAAGAGTGCAGTCTTCAGAACATTGTAATTGTCTGAGTCCTCTTCTCTAACAGTAAGGAGTCTATCTCTCCCCTTGCCAGAGAAAGACAACCACATAATAGCAGCCCACTGTACCTCAGGGACCCTTTGAACTTTACAGGCCCTCTCAAGTGTAGCAAACCACTTGTAAATGTCATCCCCCTCCTTGTAAAGGGGGCAATCTTGTGCAGGTTTCCAGAATCAAATGTGTTTTCTCTAACACTAGAACTTCTGAAACTACTGCTGCTGCCACCATGGGGAACTAACCCAACCCCGGTTTTTCCCTTTCCACAGCTAGGGATTCCCTATCTAAGGCCAACTGTTGCTGCTGCAGCCTTAGTCTCACATCCTCCAACCTCAGATTTCTGAGTTCCCTATCTAGGGACTGGTCCTCAGGGTTGGGTGTGTAGGACACTTCTGACACAGAAGTGCCATGGGAATGCGCAGTGGTTGACCCTTTCCCTATCTTGTGTTACTCTAGTGACCTGGCATCTAGGTGTGAAGGGTGCCCTTCCTGTGTATGACCCCTTCCGACTACCAGCTTGTCAGACTTTGGCGTAATCATACCTCTAAACATAGTATCTCTCCTACCAAGCATTCTTGCCACACACTTTGTTCTATTAAAAAACATTCTCCTCTTCATTCATGTGGAAAAATGCATTTGTGTAATAAGAGTGCTCCGGTGGTGGTTAAACTGCTCAAATCCACGATGTCTATGTTGATGGAACTACAATTCCCAGCATCCTGGAGTACACATGATTAAGGGTGTAGTTCTTTCTGGAATCTTCATGATTGAGGGCGTGGTTCTGCTATAAAAACCAACCACTCCCATTTCCCTGTGCTTACTATTTTGGACTTTGCCTGGATTGGATTTGGTTTGGCGATTCCCATCTGGATTTGCCCTTTTGGTCCCCTGCCGTGCAGTGGATGGTCTCTGGAGTTCCAAGAAGCAAGTGGACGGACGTGTTTACTTTTCAGGAACATTTCTTTTTTGAATGACTGAACGGAAGCCGAATGTTTCATGTTTAATAACATTGTTTATTTTGCAGACAGAATCGAAGCTGAGAGTTTCATGTCTAGTAACATTGTTTATTTAGGATAGGAAACTGAAGTAATTGCTTGTTTAATCTTCAGTATCTTTGTTTAGTTAAAAATCTGAAAAGCAAGCGGAGTGTTTGACCTTTAACAACATTGCTTTAGGAATATTCAAAGCTTTGTGTTATTTTAGTTTAAATATGCCCTGGGGATTAGTTACAATTCTAGTGCAACATATTTTTGTTTAAAAGGATTATTTTAAGTAAAACTAAGCATGGTCATTTGCAGACTTTATAAATGGTTCCAGCTGAATTGAATTATGTTATTCTTAAATGTTTAAACAGATGACACATTTACATGTGCGTGCTCATGTTTTAAAAAGACTTCTTATTTAAATATTTTTGTTTATTTGAAGAAAGAATCAATATAAGAGCGCATTCTATTGTGAAAGGTTAAACATTAGAATTCACTATGTTTCTTGAGAAGAAAGATTCATAGGTATTTTTACAAAGTTGAAAAGTTACAGTTTTAGAATTCATTGTGCAATTTTGGACAAAAAGATGTTAACTAAAATACATTGTAGATTTCATATTATATTTTAATTATTAGATAAACATATTTGAAGGATATTAATATTTCTTCTCAGATAGTATTTTTGTGAATATATTATTAAATAATATTTGCGTACTTGCCTTATGATAAATATTGGATAAATGTTTAAATATCCTTGTAATTGTCTTCTATGCATGTCTAAGAAACTTTTCTCTTTAGATTGCCTTTCATGCTGATCTTTTTCCCTTTTGAGTATGATATTTGAAGTGATAATTGCCAACAATAAATCATAACAGAACAAAGACACAAATCCCGAGGAATCCGACTTTGACACAGCTACACTAAGAGGTTTGTTAAGGGAAAGATCTGTGGAAGGACCCACCCCTGGATTTTCAGGACTCTCTGCTGAATCTACCTGGGTAGAATCTCACTCTACCTCCCCTTCTGATTGTACCTCACCACGAAGATGCTCTGGGTCATCTTGTAAGAGGAGATTCAAGAGAAATTCCTTCTTAGGGTTCTTCCCAATCCCTAAACTTCTTTCCAAGCAGAGACCCCTCAGACTTTTGGAATTCAGACATTCATAAGTGGTCTTAACAACCCTGGGGGTAGCCTCTACAGAAGACGTAGTGATAGAAAAAGTTAGAGAAGAGAGAAGAGTAAGAAGTTAGCAATCTATTTCACCTAACTTTTTAGAGGAAAAGAAAAAATGTTCAGAACTTTGTAAAACCTTTAGAAAGTTTGAAAGAAATTGTTGAAAGTAAAAAAAATGGCTGCTAGGTATAATTGTATATAGCTCAAAGTATTGGAGTACACTTTTCTTGTGAAAAGCACGAGTAACAAAATGGTAAAGCAACTGCATGTACTAATCACACTGCTGCACCACCAATGTAGGAGGCTGGCCTGGTTTGTAGTGGGTACCTAAGGTACTTACACCTTATAACCAAAATCAGGTAAGTAAACAGTCATAGAATAGTGCAAACAGTAGAAAATACAATAGATTGCAATGGGCCTAGGGGCAACACAAACCATATACTAAAATAGTGGAACTCCCCCTAGGCAAGTGTAGTGTGTAGAGGGGCGCTGGGAGTGTGAGAAAACACCAAAGGTAAGTAAAGGCCCCACCCCAGAGCCCAGGAAAGCAGGAGTAAAGTACAGCAAGTTTCCTCAGAACACACTACAAGTGTGAAGACTGGTGGAGAGAGGAGACCAAGTAAAGAAGTCGAAGAAGAGTCCAGAAAGAACAGGAGTCCCTGCCACCCTGGAAGAATGTGCAAAAGTGGATTCTCCGGTTAGAAGAAAAGTACAGAAATGCACCAAAGAAGATAGCTAAGGGTTCCTGCTTGGTTCAAGAGATGTCCCACATCGAGTTGTTGGATGCAGGCTGTTTGCATCACTGATTACCGCCAACAAGTCTTGGTTCAAGCAAATACACGGTTTGCATCAAAGAGAAGCTGCCATGACCCAGGAGGGACCTGGGGGTCTCAACTCGGACTGAGGAGACAGAGGGAGCTCTCAGCACTTAAGAGAGCCCTTAGAAGACCAGGCAGCACCCATGGAGGTGCCAGAACACAGGGACAAAGAAGATGCAAAGTGCGGTCATCGCAGCACTACACTAGAGGATCCCACGCCACCGGAGAACAACTCAGGGAGCTGTGCGTTGCAGGATGGAGTGCTGGGAACCTGGGCTACGTTGTGCATTAAGAACTTTTGGAAGAAGTGCACAGAAGCCCAAGGAGCTGCAGAAGATGCGGTGCACTGGGGTACCGTCGCAGCACGGGGAGGCAAGCTCTTACCTCCACCAACCTTGGACAGCTGGACCTTTGGACAGTCTGGGTCCCTTTGGTCCACCACCTGTGTTCCAGGGATCAAGCTCGTCAATGGGAGGAGTCCCAGAGTACCGGTTGTCATCACAGAAGCTGCCTGCTGAAGCAGGGAAGTGAGTCAGTCACTCCACGGGCGATTCCTTCGGTTCTTCTGGTGCAGGGTGAAGACAGGCAGTCCTCAGAGGGTGCACACCTTAGAAACTGTTGCAAATGCTGGTGGGAGCTGAAGTTGCAGGTCACAGGAGTCGTCCTTGATACTTTGTTGCGGTTACAGTGGTTCCTGGAGCAATCCGCAGTTGATCCGACAGTCAGAAGCTGAAGCAGAGGACGCAGAGGAGTCTTGCAAACCAAATCTGAGGAAACACCCAAGGTGGAGCCCCCAGGGTGCATCGGATTGGCACCCCAATTCCAGATTTGGATTGGGGAGTAAATTCCATGATCTTAGACCCCTCACATGGCCATATTTGGCGTTACCATTGTGGAGCTACATTTATTTACTGACATATTTGTAGAGCACGCTTATAATGGTGTCCCCGCACTCATGAAGTCCAGGAATTCGGGCCTGGACAATGTGGAGGCACCTTTGCTAGAGTAAGGGTGCCCTCACACACAGTAGCTTTGCACTTAGCCTTCAGTGAATGAAGGTTAGCCCTATAGGTGACTTATAAGGTACTTAGTGCAGTGAAAAATGGCTGTGAAATAGTGTGAGCACTATTTCACTCAGGCTGCAGTGGCAGCCCTGAAGAAAGGTTTGTATGAGCTCCTTATGGGTGGCAAAAGAAATGCTGCAGCCCATAAGGAGCTCCTGGAACTCTAATACCCTGGGTACCTAGGTACCAAATACTAGGGACCTATAAGGGGAGGGGGGTCCAGTGTGCCAATAAGAATTGGAATATGGAGTCACTAAACTATAGTGACAAATTTAAGTAGAGAGCATAAGCACTGGAAATCTGGTTAGCAGAACTTCAGTGACACAATCAAGCATACTGACAACACATATAGGCCACAACCTATGAGCATTGGGGTCCTGGCTAGCAGGATCCCAGTGAGACAGGCAAAACACACTGACAAACAGGCAGAAATTGGGGGTAAAATGGCAAGAAAGATGGTACTTTCTTACAGCTGCCACCTGTTTTAATCTTTTTAATCTCCTTACCAGGAGGTAGAGCATCCCCATGGCACATTTCCACACCATGCGGACAAGGGAGTCCAGCAGAACATGTTCACAGATGTAGGGTAGTTCATTAAGTGAGGGTGAGAATTTTTAGTTGACCCTTGACATAATGACCTAACATTGACCAGCTCTTTGCAGGTCTTGGGCATTTCCAGCATGGGGAGACACTGAGTTTTGGAAACTGTTTGCACCAGGAAGTCTTCATCTTCCTGGACGACGTGCATACCTACTTTATGAAAATAGCTGCTCTTTTTATAGCCCTCTAATACAAGGCATCTTAAAAAAGAGGGGAAAGATTTGCATGGCGGAGGTCAGGCTTTGTATCACTCAGGTCGGGGTGAACCAGCTGGCCTTGGGTCTGTGGTGGATGTCTGAGGGGTGTTCGAGTGGTGTGAGGGTGTTGGCGCAGTCTTCTATCCATTGATGCAGGTTGCTGGTGGCTGTGTTGGGGTCCTAGGTCCTGGGAGGAGGCGCCTGGGCGAGGGTGGAGATCAGCTGTTCTGTCGAGATTCTGTTCCAATAGCGACGGGGGGGTTGAGTGGTGAGGTGGTGAGTGACCGGCTTCTGGAAGGAGAAATGGATGCAGCGATGGTCGGTCCAGTGGAGTTCGGTGGTATGGCTGAAGGAGACGTGGTTGCTGGCTGAGAAGATGGGGTCGAGTGCGTGTCCTGCAGTGTGGGTGGGCGACGTGACGAGTTGCTTGAGCCCTAAGTTGCTGAGGTTGCCGGTTAGGTTGGTGGTGTTGATATCGTTGTTGTTTTCTAGGTTGAAGTTCAGGTCGCCGAGGAGGATGTAGTCTGTTGAGGCGAGGGCTTGGGCGCTGATAGTGTCGGCGATTTCGGTGCAAAAGTGAGGTCGGGGGCCTGAGGGTCTGTAGACCAGTGTTCCTCTGAGGGTGGTGTTGGCGTCGATTTTGAAATGGAGGTGCTCGGCGGAGTTGATGGTGTTGTGGGAGCTGGTTGGAGACTCTGATGGTAATTTTGTGGACTATGGCGATTACTCCTCCTGGTTTGTTGCTGCGGTCTCTTCTAGTGATCTTGCAGCCTTCAGGTATGGCTATGGCTATGTCTGGTTCCGAGGCCGAATTCATCCAGGTTTCGGTGAGAAATGCGACGTCAGGCGATGATGAGGTCAGTAGATTACAGAGTTCGATTGCATGCTTGTGGACAGAGCGGGTGTTGAGCAGAATGCAGCTGAGGTGGTTGTCTGTAGCTTTGTGTTGGAGCTTGGTGGTTAGGTTGCAGGTGAAGTTGCAGGCTTTGCAGGCTTTGCAGGAGAAGGGTCCTTTGGTGTGCTTCGAAGTGGACTGGAAGCAGATGGAGGAGCGTCCTGGATTGAGGGCGTGGAGGTCATTAGCTGTGTAGCCGTGATTGGTGGTGTGGGGGGCGCGTGGGCCGGGGGACTGGTACTGGGCGCAGTCTTGGCACAGACGGGCTTGCCTTTGGTGCGCCCGTGCCACGGCTGCCATAACAGGGGCGGTGGGAGGGAGTGGCAGCTGGGAGGAGCGAGGGGACCCACAAATGGGAGAGCAGGGGGGGCGGGCCGCGGTGGCTGGGGGCAAGCAAAAAAAACAAAATAGAAAGGAGAGGAGGAAAGAAAAAAAGGGCACCTGGAGTCGAGGCAGCGGTGTAGGGAGCGACCTGCCTGCCTGAAGCAGGGTCAAGGGTCGCTCAGGACCTCAGCGCCTTTTGCAGCTCCTACTTCTTGGATGAGCTCTCAATGGACAGTCAAAACTTTTACAGAACTGCTTCAACTGAGCCTTTGTATAGCTCTCTAATTTCTCTAGATCAAAAGCAGCTTCAACTGATGCATCTCCAGAATGGGACATGATGAAAAGTCAACAAAAGTGCAAAGTTCCAAAAGGCAGACAACAAGTTGCTAATGAAGTTCAGAAGTCAATCAAAGATTACCACAAAAATGAATGTAGGGAAAAAATCCAAGAAAAGAGAAAAAGCAAAAATCACAAGACAAGTAGTATGTGGTCACGTAGTGGTCTGAACTCAAAACAGTAGTGTTCACTTAATCACTGTATGTGAATTACAAATATAAGTCCAATCCCACTGCTGCCACCAATGTTAGAAATGGGGTCTTTGGTTGGCAGTCGGGTTGCCCCCCTGTCCAAGCAAGGATCCTCACTCTAGTCAGGGTAAAGGAGAATCACCCTCAGCTAATCCCCGCTCACCCTCTTGGTAGCTTGGCACGAGCAGCAGGCTTAACTTTAGAGTGCTAGGTGTAAAGTATTTGTCCCAAAACACACACCGTAACTTAAGGAAAACACTACAAAATGACAACAACGGTTTAGAAAAATAGAAAATATCTAAACAAAACCAAAACGACAAAAATCCACAATACACAAGTCAAGCTATCACTAAAAATGCAAAAAGAGTCTTCATGTAATTTTAAACGCTGTTAGCGTGAAAATGTACCTTGGGTGCATCAAAATAGCCCCACACGGGTCAAAAAGGGCTTGCGATACGTCGATTTCACTCACAAGCAAGACCTTGAGTTGTTTCTCCTTTAGTCGGGTCAACAGGCGTCGTTTCTTGGGCTGCCAGCTTCTCTTCTCAGGCCCCAGGAACTGGATGGGCACCACTTGGCAATGGTAGGAGTCTCTCCAGAGGCTGGCAGAGAGGTCTTTGCTGTCCCTGAGACTTCAAACAACAGGAGGCAAACTCTAAATCAAGCCCTGGGAGATCTTCACAAAAAGGAAGGCAACACTAAGTCCAGTCTTCGTCCTCTAGCACAGGCAGAATCTGCAACTTCACGCTAGCTCCACAAAGCACAGGCAGGGCAGCTCTTGTTCCTCAGCTCATCAGCTCTTCTCCAGGTAGAGATTCCTCTTGGTTTCCTGAAGTGTTATAAAGTCTGTGGTTTTGGGTGCCCTTCTAATACCCATTTGCCCCTTTGAAGTAGGCTTACTCTCTTGTTTGTGAAATCCTGCCTTGCCCAGGCCAAGCCCCAGACACACACCAGGGGGTTGGAGACTGCATTGTGTGAGGGCAGGCACAGCCCTTTCAGGTCTAAGTGACCACTCCTCCCCTCCTTCCTAGCACAGATGGCTCATCAGGATATGCAGGCTACACCCCAGCTCCCTTTGTGTCACTGCCTAGAGAGAGGGGCAAACAGCCCAACTGTAAAACTGACCCAGATAGGGAATCCACAAACAGGCAGAGTCACAGAAATGGTTTAAGCAAGAAAATGCTCACTTTCAAAAAGTGGCATTTTCAAACACACAATCTTAAAATCAACTTTACTAAAAGATGTATTTTTAAATTGTGAGCTCAGAGACCCCAAACTCCACATATCTATCCGCCCCCCAAAGGGAATCTTCACTGTAATCATATTTAAAGGTAGCCCCCATGTTAACCTATGAGAGGGACAGGCCTTGCAACAGTGAAAAACGAATTTAGCAATATTTCACTGTCAGGACATATAAAACACATTACTGTATGTCCTATCTTAACCATACACCACACCCTGCCATTGGGTCTAACTAGGGCCCAACTAGGGCCTACCTTAGGGCTGCCTTACATGTAAGAAAAGAGAAGGTTTAGGCTACCCACTTGCCAAGTCGAATTTATAGTTTAAAACTGCACACACAGACACTGCAGTAGCAGGTCTGAGACATGATTACAGAGCTACTTAGGTGGGTGGCACAACCAGTGCTGCAGGCCCACTAGTAGCATTTGGTTTACAGGCCCTGTGCACTTCTAGTGCACTTTACAAGGGACTTACTAGTAAATCAAATATGCCAATCATGGATCAACCAATTACATACACATTTTGTATAGGAGCACTTGCACTTTAGCACTTGTTAGCAGTGGTAAAGTGCCCAGAGTAACAAAACCTGCATCGAGCACACAACAACCTGGGAAACGGAGGCAAAAAGTTACGGGAGACCACGCCAAGGATGAAAAGTCTAACATATATGTACATAGTGACAACTGCATAATCTGATCTATAATCTAGATAAAATCCACAGTGCACGTTTCATACAAAACCTAAATGACAGTTTTTTGCAAAGTCTTAGAAGACTCTAATCACCATTTAGAAAAATAATAAAAGGGCAAAGATTCAAAACATGCACAAAGAAATATAACTATTGCGTAATCAGACAACGATCTGCGAACATAGCAATAAACACTAACCTTTGTTCAGCTACTGAAAAGCTACCATCGTCACTGAGACCATCTTGCCAGATTATACAAAAAAAAAAAAAAGTAAACGTTTCAATTAAAAATGGCTTATTCATTTGTGAAACTAGATGTACAGCTAACTGAACCTAGAAAAAAGTATATAGCTGTACATGTGGCAATAATATGGTTCCAATCCCTAGATAACATCTAACACAACTATTATGGCAGAGGAATAAAATATGCTCAATGATGAACAAGTTACTTACCTTTGGTAATGCTTTATCTGGTAGAGACAGTATCGAGCTGCAGATTCCTTACATTTAAGTTCACTGGCGTCAGCTTTGAATCCGGATATTTTTGGTGAGCAATACCCTGCGTGCGCAGTCAGGTGGCGTTGTTCGGCTCCGCGTGGCTTTGTCAGAGTCGTTGGAGCCGTCGGTGACGTCAGGGTTGCAAAACTTCCACGCCAGAAGTGCAGAGTTATGGATAGAACCAACATTTTGTTTGTGCAAGACTAGGGCCCTGAAAGGGATAAACCCTAACCCTACTAAACATACACAGAGCGGGGAGGCATGGGTGGGTGTAAGGAATCTGCAGCTAGATAGAGTCTCTACCAGATAATGCATTACCAAAGGAAAGTAACTTGTTCATCTGATAGACTTCTAGCTGCAGATTCCTTACCATACACTCCCAGCGGTGGGCTGCAGATACCTCCACTACACTAAAACGTCCTGTAGGACTGAACGGGCAAAGTGTCCGTCTCTCCATACTTGATTGTCCAGGCAGTAATGTTTGCAAATGTGTGCAAAGATGCCCACAATGCCGCCTGACAAATCTCCAGGACTGGAACCTCCTCAGCTAGCGCAGTGGTAGCAGCTTTGCCCCTGGCAGAATGAGCCTTAAAGAGGCTGCTTCCTAGATCTTGATGCAGAGAATGACCCAGCGCGAAATGGTTCACTTCTGCACTGCCCAACCCTTCTTTGCTCCAAGGTACCCCACAAAGAGCAGTCAAAGTAGAATAACAACGCTCTTTTTGGGTCCAGTCGGTGGAGTTGCTCCTCTTCCTTGGAGGGATGCAGTGGAGCAAAAAAGGTGGCCAGGGTGAAGTTCTGACCCAGATGAAATGGGGTCACTACCTTGGAAAGAGGCACGAGTTCGAAGTACCACCTTGTCTGGATAGACAGTGGGATACGGTGGCTTGATGACAGAGATTGCATCTCACTCACCCTCCTGGCAGTTGTTATTGCCACTAAGAAGGCAGTCTTGATGGTGAGCAGTTGGAGGGGGCAGTTATGCAAAGGCTCGAAGGGAGCACACATCAGAAATGTGAGGACCAGATTTAAGTCCCATTGGGGCATAACAAAGGGCGTTGGGGGAAACATGTAATGTACAAACTCTTGCAGGAATCTATGTACAATGGATTTAAACAGAGAAGGCTGATCAGGCAGTCTATGAAATGCCAGTAAGGCAGAAAGATAGCCCTTGAGAGACCCCAAGGCAGAACTTTGCTGGGCAAGAGAAAGTATGAAGAGAAGGATATCAGAAAGAGAAGCAGAAAAAGGAACAATAGACGTTTCTGTACAATAATATACAAAGCGTTTCCAACCACAGGCGTATACCGTTTTAGTGGAGGGACGCCTGGCTGCCAAAATTATTTTACAGACTTCAGGAGGAAGGTCAAAAGCCATCAACCACCACTGCTCAATCTCCATGCATGAAGGTGCAGAGTTGACAGGTTCAGGTGGCGAAACCGCCCCTGCTGCTGCAACAGAAGATCCTCCTGAAGGGGCAGCCTGATCGGAGGACTGATGCTCATTTGGAGAAGCTAGAGATACCAGACTCTCTGTGCCCAATCCAGAGCCACTAGGATGACTTGGGCCCGGTCGTTCTTGATCTTCTTGAGAACTTTGGGCAGGAGTGGTAAGGGCAGAAAAGCATACAAGAGGCCTGAACTCCACTCGCAACCAAAACCGTTGCTGAGCGATTGCTGCCATGGAAACTCCAATGTGCAATACTGCCGACATTGCGAGTTCACTGTGGAGGCGAACAGATCTAATCAAGGCTCTTCCCACTGTCGAAAGAGTCCTTGTGCCACCTCCAGATGGAGATACCATTCGTAATCCGCTAGGCATCGACGGATGAGTTTGTCCGCCCTGGCATTCAGAGAACCTATCAGGTGTTGAACCACCAGAGTTATGCCCTGCTGATCCAGCCATGTCCAGAGACGCAGAGCCTCTTGACAAAAGGTCCACGACCCCACACCACCCTGCTTGTTGCAGTACCACATCACTGTGGTGTTATCCGTAAACACCTGCACTAACTTCCCTTTCACAACAGGAAGAAATGCTTTCAGTGCCAATCGATCCGCCTGGAGCTCCAGCAAGTTGATATGGAGTACAGATTCCACCGGAGACCAGAGGCCACTGGTCTCTGCCTCTTCCACATGGCCACCACATCCCAAAAGTGACACATCTGTCAGTACTGTGCGATCTGGCTGGGGAAGGGAAATGAGTCTGCCTCTGACCCAATCGCAGTTCACTAACCACCATTGCAAGTCTTTTGCAGTTCCCTCCAAGATCTGAACCGTGTCGTAAGATTTCTCTGATGCTGTGCCCACTGGAACTTCAGGTCCCACTGCAGAGCCCTCATATGCCATCGGGCATGTTTGACTAACAGGATGCAGGAAGCCAGGAGTCCCATCAGCCTCAGAGTCTGTCTTACCGAAAACCAGGATAGAGGCTGAAACATCGGTATCATAACCTGAATATACTGGACTCGCTGCTCTGGAGGATAAACCCAAAACTGCACTTTGTTCAGAACAGCCCTGATGAAAGGGAGCTTCTGTGAGGGAGTCAGGTGTGACTTTGGCACATCTATAATGAATCCCAGCAAATGCAGGGGGTCCCCCATAGTATGAAGGTGGGGGATGATAGCCTGAGGCGTAGGAGCCTTCAACAGCCAGTCGTCGAGGTAGGGGAAGACTGAAATCCCTAACCTGAGCAGATCAGCTGCTACCACTGCCATCACCTTGGTTAACACCGAGGGGCACTGGTGAGACCAAAGGGGAGCACAGTAAACTGAAAGTGCTTGTGGCTTACCTTGAACTGCAAGTAACGCCTGTGGGCTGGCAGGATGGGGATGTGAAAATACGTATCCTGCAAGTCCAACGCTACCATCCAGTCTCCTTGGTCTAGGGCAGACAAGACCTGAGCAAGAGTGAGCATCTTAAATTTCTCCTTTTTGAGGAAGAGATTGATGTCCCTTAAATCCATGATAGGGCAAAGACCATTGTTCTTTTTAGGAATAAAAGTAGCAGGAATAACAATCACTGCCTACTTCTAACATTGGGACCCTTTCTATGGCTCCTTTGGCCAAGAGAGCCGTAACTTCCTTGCAGAGCAAGATTAAATGATCCTCCATCAGCCTTTCTTTCAATGGAGGGATTGAGGGTGGGAAAGACTGGAAGGAGAGGGAATAGCCGTTCTGTATGATGTGCAAGACCCTTTTGTCTGATGTTATAGATTGCCAGTGAGGGAGATTAAATCGAATCCTCCCTCCAACTGGATGAGCATGGTCTCGCAGAACCATACTAGGAGGGCTTGGGTGTTGCAGAAAAGGGTGGTGGCCGACCTCTGGCTAGACCCTCTGGGTCTGAAGGTACCACGACCTCGTCTTCGCACTGGATGCTGTGAAGATGGAGGACGTGGCTGACCTGTGGCTGGCATGGAAGCCTAAAAAGGGGCGAAAGGCAGACTGCTGGCGAATGGGCACTGAGAGGCCTAAGGATCTGGCTGTAGCTCGAGAGTCCTTAAACCGCTCAATCGCGGAGTCTGCCTTTTCTCCAAAAAGATGTGAGCCATCGAAGGGCATGCCCATCAGATTTGCCTGGACATCCTCTGAAAAGCCAGTGGTACGAAGCCAGGCATAGCAAGGAAGGGCCACTTTCGATGAAATCACCCTACCCAGGAAGTCTGTCGTGTCCAAATCCCTCCCATCCTTGACAGCCTGAGTGAGAGTGTCCCGTTCCCCACTGGGACCTGGGGCAGCACCTGTGCCACCGTATCCCATAAAGTATGGGAAACACAGCCCAATAGTCATGAGGTGTTTACATACCTCAATGCCAGGCTGGAGGAAGAAAACATCTTGTTCCCAAGTTGGTTCAGCCTCTTCCGGGGGAGCAGAAGGGAAGGCACAATAGGAAATGGAGGCTTGGACCACCAAACTCTCTGGGGTGGGGTGTTGGGTAAGTAGATTAGGGTCGGTAGGAGCTGGTCGTTGGCAGTGGCCATTTGTCCTATTTACAGAAGCCCCTGTGCTGGGTCTGGACCATGTCCCCAGCAGGACATCAGTAAGGGCCTCACTAAAAGGTAACCAATGTAGCAACCCCTGGCTGAAGCATCTGTCAGGACGTTAGTCCTGACCTGCACTGTAGGCAAGTCTAGGTCCAAGACCTCAGCTGCCCTACGCACCATCATGGCATAGGATGCTTACTCCTCTGTAGCCACAGAAGGAGATGAGAGCATACCAGCATCTGGAGAAGTATCCAGTCCACTGGCTTCCCCTAGATCTTCATACCACTCCCGCTCCTCTAATCCGTTCTCTAAAGGGTCCTCAGACCCCTCCCATTCCGCATCTGTACCTGGCTGTTCAAAATAAGCCTCAGGCACTGTCCTGGGCCATGTCGGCGCCATTGAAGTCGGAATCCGTGTTCGTGCTCTGGATCATCTGGAATGAGGATGGGGCTCCCACCATTGGTGGGGGCTGGCAGTGGGGGGGTGCGTCGCCGTCGGAACCGGTGCTGGAGGAAGCAGACTGTGTGGAACCTGCGCCGGTCCGGATCCGATATCGGATCCCGGGGTCTCCAACGGCACAGAGGCTAAAGCCACCGGTGTCAAACCCGATTGGGCCCCTGTTGACTCCGCAGGTCCGAAGACCCACCTGTGGGGGCAGCCCAGTCAAAAACAAGGTGCATGGCTTTGTAGAAGTCTTTAATTTGAGTGGGGCTGCTCTGGCTCCCAGATAAGGGGGGAGACACGAAGTCGGCCCTGGCATCGACTCTGCTGAACGGTGCTCAGAACGTCGACGTTCTCGTGACGCCTCATCAGCCGACCTCAAGTCTGCTTGGACGACTTCTTCTTGTGCCTTTTCCCCGAGTGCCCCGAGGACCTTGAGTGCGAAGGAGAGGACTTGGGGATCATGGAGCGGTCCCGTGACCTCATAGGAGTCGCACCAACCAAAGTCGACTACCCGGCCGCCATGAGCCTTAGAGACTGCTCTCTCAAAGCCTTCGGGGCCATGGCCCGGCAGTCGGAGCACGACTTTGCTTCGTGGTTTCTGTTGAGGCACCAGAGACATGCCTGGTGGGGGGGTGTTACCGAGATGGCAGGCACCACATGGCTTAAATCCTGTCTTACTCGATGACATCCTCACACAGACATGAAAAATCTTCGACAAAAACAGTAAAAAAAAAAAAAGGCAGATGATAGCTCGAACCCAAAGTGGAAGGAAAAGAACTGACGTACACGCGACAGGGTGGTGCCTTTATAGGGGACCGTGATGTCACAGACGGCTCCAATGACACTGACAAACCAAGCCGAGCTGAATGACGCACGCGGATCCAAACGACACCACCCGACGGTGAGCGCAGATGTTTGCTCAGCAAAAAAAATCCAGATTCGAAGCAGACGCCAGGGAATTCAAAGGTAAGGAATCTGCAGCTAGAAGCCTCTATCAGGTTTAGTGAGTATAATAGAGAAGCTGCCAGGGAAAAAACTAATTTTCTTCTAACTGGCAAAACTGAATAGCTCATAGCTATGTTGAAACATTTCTTCCCACTCCTTAAGTGCATCTCTAAGCCCTCTTTTTCTTTACTTTTTCAAAGTGGTGAGTGAGTAACTGGACTTGCTGGCTACCCTGCCTTTGTTTATACCGACTGCCAATACCTCTAAGCTTAAATGTAAACAATGTTTAAATAACAGAACCTCTCTTCTCTAAAGATGCAGTACATACTTATAATAAGCTTCTAATTTTCAAAAAGCTATACCATAACTACTTACCAATACTGCTATCTACAATACTGAGCTGAGTCCAGGTTTTCATGCAATGTTATATTTTAAATTTGCATCAGCAAGCAAACCCAAACTCACAATGATAAAGTCTGGCAGTGAACAAATGTAGACCAAAGCCTCTACAACCCTTCAGTAGGGGGTATTAATGGTAATCTAGTATATTACATTCTTGAAGAGTTTGTGTTTGCAAAAAGATAACTCTTGAACTGAGTTATATCTAGTTATTTTGGGACAGATTAAATAAAAATTGGTAACTGATTATCTGCCTCTTCAATCATTACATACAGTAAGCAATTGTCAAATATTGGCGTGGAAATCGTGTCATTCATCTGGTAAGTAATATCTAAGAGAGGTGCCTGGCAATATAGTCGAAAGTTACGTTGCGCTAACGCACCCTGTTTATCTAGTTGCAAGTAGAAAAATCTCAAAAGAGCATGATGTTTGTTCCACATAAAGCCATGCGATAATGAATTAATCTAGAAAAAATTTTTTGGGGAACTTTAATAGGGACACTGGCAAATAAGAAAATAAATACCAGTACAATTCACACTTTGACCACGGCCACCCTGCCAATTATATAAAGAGGTTGAGCTTTCCATTTGAGGAGGAGATCACGTACTTGAACAAATGTAACCTAGTAGTTAAATTTAAATAACTCACCATAGCCTAACATAACATATATTCTCAGATATCTAACTGGAATAATGAGATTGTACCCACAACTCAAGCCCTCAGGTAGATCAGCTATTGAAGCATTAAACAGATCAATTTCTGATTTCTCTGGATTCATTTTCTATCCCCCAAATCAATGTGAACTCTTGAATCTTTTCTAATACATTTAGAAAATTTGACTTTTAGGCTTTCAGAAAGACATCCAAGTCATCGGCATACGATTCAAATTTGGATATGCTGGAAACGGGGCAGATTTTATCATCTCAAATGGCTTCTGTGAGGGGCTCCATATAAAGAGCCAATAGGACTGGGGAAAATGTTACCCTTGTCTAGTCCCACAAGTGATCTTAAGACTCCCCTGCTTCTACTGAAGTTAGTATTGAGGCTGAAGCATTTGCATAGAGCCTCTTGAGTAGCATTTTACCGTACTTCAAACCTGCAATCATAACAGTCTCTCTTGAGGGTTATCAGGCTTCCCTTTTTATGCACCCCACTGAAACGTTTTATTTTACTATTGGCATAGAATACACTAGTATATCTGCAATGCTTAATAATTACTATGGAACTGTATCCACATGTGTTGTAACGTCCACTGATGTAGCAACAGTCTAAAAAATAATTTGGAATAACCACATTGCTGCAAAAGGTTACTTAAATCAAGTAATAGAACCTATTATATAGTACATTCTCCATCAAAGTGTTCAATTTGGTATCTACCTGGGTCTAAATTCTACAAATTACATTAAGCTTCACATTGCCCGTAGCCAGTAGATCCCAAATCCAGAGTAGAAAAATGTAGCATTTAGTTACGTATAACATATTGCCTTAGTTCACAGATTTCACTAATGCACCGCCCTAGGATTTTGGGAAAATTAGTTCTGTCCAAATGTGCTTTGTGGCTCACTTAGTATGCTTCACAAGCTGATCAGCAATTTATGCTAGCAAGCTTATCTGTTACAGGAAGTCTGTACGGGTGGTGAACACCATGCGAACACCACACCTTCCCACTCAAACAGTGCTCTTTGCATGAACAAGCTTGCTCTGAATACACGTGTTCGGAGCGCAAGGTAACAGTGCCCTTTGATACAAGGTACTGCAAAACCAACTTTCTCACTTAAAGATGGATGCCGGACATGAACCATGAAGAATTTGCCGTTCACAAAAGTTAATTAGGCCCATTTTCATGCCTGGCACGTTTCTATATATTGTATGCACAAACACACAGAAGGAAATAACACATTTTGTTTTGCTTTTATTTGGCAAAGCAGCATTGCCTACGCCGTTCAGTAGCATTGGGCATAGCTTACACAGAACATTAACAGTAAATGAGAAAGTTGACAGAACTAATTGAACTATGAAAAACTGTGTCGATTATGCCCGTTTTGAACAGCGAAACTTACAATAACATAAGCGAACACCCCGAATTTATTCAAGTTTATTATGTACAAATACCGGGTTGTGTAACTGTAGCAAAGCAGCAGGTTGTATTCACTACATGCTATTCGATGACACCACTTCAAAAGACTGAAAAAGGAAGCTCATCTCTGGTTTCTCTATAGAATTTAGCAGACATCTGGATATATATAGAATCTGGCAATGTGCACGTATTGTAGTGTCAAGGAGTGCATGAGCAACCAGAACCACGAAGATTCTGAACAGTTAAGTTAAAAATTGAAGTGTCCACAAATAAAAATAAAATCTGAGATTCCTCTCTTCTTTAGACAAATAAAAGGCATGTAAACACAACGCTGCCGAGTTATTTGATCCATTCTCTACCAGATTAGCATTTTCAGCTTCTAGAAAAAAAATGATACAACACGATACATGTTTCCATGCCGATCATAACAGCACAACAAAGTCCAAAAAAAGCTGCGTTGCTGTTTCAAAAAGCTTTCAGAATTGGAGATGAGCATCTCACTGTAATACTACGGTTGGATCAAACGGATATAGCTTTTATAATTCACCCCTGCGAAAGAAAAAGCGGTAGTTAGAACGGCTGCTCTCATTACAATAAAGAAGCCATTAAAACAAGTATTTGAAAGGCCAACAGCGATTACAAATAAACATCAAACACAACCACATACAAAAATACAAAATTATTTAGACAGCAATAGTACTGTGTATGCCATCAACTGTTCAGATCAAAACGTTATTCGTAGCTGTTTGACATTTTCGGCACAAAAGAGGAAGGCCCTCGTTGCACTTTCATTCAAGGGTGGAAACTCTTGATAAGGGGACGCCATAACAATTTTTACTGTTCAGTATTTGATCGATGTAGTATTTCGTAGTCAAACTACACAGAGCGTGTCTCCCTTCGTTAGATGTCTGCATTTATGCAATTTAAATCCATCATTTTTTGTTTACTCAAATGTGCATTAAACCATGCACAAACTAAAAGCACATAACAGTATTAAAGCAAACCATCTGCAATTTTATTAAAACATGCAGTAAAAAGGAAGGCTTCTATTGTACTTACTGGGGGACCACTTAAGACCTCTAAATGTCTGAGTATCTGTTTCTTCAGGGTATCTAGTGAAGACATGACCTCATTCACTGGTCAGAAAAAATGAAGTGCGTGATTGTCCAGGGCCTAATACTAGAATCAAGAGCAATTGCCTTAAACCTTTCATCTAGTCGAGGACTTCTTGGATGCCAGTTAGCTCTTTACATTGGATCTTAAAAGTTTCAACTGGATGAATAAACTCCGTAGGCACTAAAGACAAATGTTGAAGAAAGGTGAAGAATGATATCCCCCATCCATGAAAGGATGTTAAGTGAGTGTAGGTTGTCTTGGAATGATTACTAGTGGGGTCAGGGGGTAGCATTAAAGACAGATTACACCTTAATGCTTTCTGAATTTTTTGAACCCTCCTATTTCCAACCTGAAAGATGTTACTGTCTGAAAGAACTTCCATTTTGAAGGCTGAGCAATTACAGCTCAACATTTTGAACTCCACAGTATGGAACCACCCGATAAACGCCTTCAAAACAATGCACTTTAATAGAACGCCATTTGGTACTTAAATATTGCCTGCTTATCCATCTCAAACGTTCTTATTTCAATGACCTTGGAATATTGACAGATTTGCAATTTGGGTGGATGCGAGTATCAGTCTTATCCACATTAGCATATGCAATGTAGAATGCATTAAGGCAGTTTTGATGTCACTGACTAAAGTGCTTGGTTGGGTTGTGACTGCCAGTGTCAAGGGGAAGACATGACATGTCAACACCGCCTTGACACAATGGCTTGAAGATCAAATGCTTGTTGAAGGTAGAAGTGAGATTGTGTAGTGGAATCAGAAAAACATTTGGAGGCTATATAGTTTAAAGCAATCGAATCCAAATATATTTATGGTTTTACAAATCAGAGGCTTCAAATCCCATATTCATTGGGAATCAGGTTGTCCTCTTGAATTATTTTCCGTAATTCGCAAAAATATTTCCCATCGTATGGGTGTCAAGAAAAAGCATTCACTATTTGCCTTTCTTCACCTATTGAGTCTAACTATGCAATGTTTTAAAAAATCGAAATCATCAAAACAAGGTGACCAGCTTTTTCATTTTCCTTTGTGCAATTAGCAATAGATCTTTGAAATGTAAAAAAAATAAAAAAATAAATGGCCATTTTACAGGCAATTCCTTACCCAATGTAAGCCAGACAATGCAAAGAACACCTGACTAGATATTTCTCCCAATAAATGGACTCCTTAAAACAAATTGTCCAGTTTCAATAGAAAAGTCATTTCATATTTAATCTGAAGTAAACTAAACACGTAATGCAAAAGACAAAAACGGCCACAACTGTAGCCAAAAAAATCCACCTGCGTTCTGGTAACATTTACAAACACATCTTCGGCTTGGGGGTTAATAAACAAGTTACTTCCCTTCTGTAGCGCCTTATCTGGTAGAGACTATATCTAGCCGCAGAGTCATTATCTCCAGGCGTCGCACCGGATCTGGAACCCTTTTATGAGCAGTACCTCTGAATGCTGGTAGGTGGAGTCGTTCAACTCTGCATGGCGGCATCTGTGCAGGAAGTGACGAGCACGGTACCAATATAGGCGCCACCCCAGCGCACTGATGTTGGTTTCTTTTTGCACAGCCACGAAGAACTCTGACCACTGGTGTAAAAAATTAGGACCCTGAAAGAGAACAGCCCTGTCCCAAGAAAACGGTTCACAGAATACGGGGGGGGGGGGGGGGGTTGTCAGTAAGGACTCGGCAGTTAGATATAGTCTCTACCAGATAAGGCATTACCTATTTAAGTAACTTGTTCATCTGAAAGAGACTTCTAGCTGCAGATTCCTTACCTTAGAATAGATATCCAGCAATAATCCCCGCTGGCAGGTCTGCAGATCAATTTCACACGAGGAAGTCCTGCAGGACCAAACATGTAAAATGCCCATTCCGACGGACTGGACTGTACAGGCAGTAGTGTTTTGTGAACGTGTGCAGAAAAGATAATGTTGCTGCCTGGCAGATATCCAGGACCGGAACTCTGCGTGCTAACGCAATGGTCGCACGCTTGGATCTGGTGGAATGAGCATGCAAAACATCAGGAGATTGCTTCTTGGCCACTGCGTAGCAGATCTTGATGCAGAGCACAATGCATCTGGAGATGGTCTGCTTCTGCAGGGCCCATCCGTTCTGCACTCTGACATATCCCACAAAGAGTTGGTACCCCACCCAGAGTTCTCTTGTATGATCAAGATGGAACAATCCCCCTCCTTTTGGGTCAAGATGGTGAAGATGCTCCTCTTCTTTGGGAGGATGTGGTAGAGCGTAAAAAGTAGGCAGAGTGATGGATTGGCCTATGTGAAAAGGAGTAACCACTTTGGGAAGAAACAAAGCTCTCAAAGAAGCACCAGGTTGTCTGGGTAGATGTTTAAGTAAGGGGCTTGAATGATAAAGTGTGAAGCTCATGGGCTCTCATGGCAGATGTAATAGCCACAAGGAATGCGGTCTTGATAGTGAGAAGCCAGAGTGGACAATTGCACAAAAGCTCGAAGGAAGTGCCCATAAGAAAATTGAGGACTAGATTAAGGCCCCACTGGAGCATAATGAAAGGGGAAGGTGGAAACAAATGTTGCAAACCTTTCAAGAACCTCTGAGGGTTTGGAGGCTGCGGCTGCAGGGAGAGTGGTGGACTGGCCTGACCTCTGGCTGCCCGACACACAGGGCACACAAAGGCTGGGAAGCATGCAGGCTGCGTAGTGCGGGCGGGTAAGGACGCAGTTGGAAGCCCCTTCCGTGGCACATAAAGAGGGAAAGGCTGACGGGGAGAGTGAGCATGCAAAGGTGTAAGGACCTGACCACTGCCCTGCTATCCTTAAAGTGCTCCAGTGCTGAATCCACCCCATCTCCAAAGAGACAGGAGCCATTAAAGGGCATGTCCATGAGCGACACCTGGACATCCCCTGAAAAGACAGTTGTTCTCAACCAGGCATAGCTCCCTAAGGCCACAGTCAATGAAACCGCTCTGCCCACTGAGTCAGCGGTGTCCAGTCCTCACCTGATGGTGAACTTTGCTACATCTCTCCAGTCGACAGCAGCCTGGGAGAGCAGCATGACCTGGGACTTCTCAGGGACCATTGGCAGCACCTGCTCAACCGTATCCCTCAGCGCATAGGAGGTCCATCAATGTAGCCTGCACATCAGAAGAAAAACCAGAACCTCTGAGCCAAGCATGCCTCCTAGTCACAATGGAGGTCCCCTTGACTCAGGCAACTGAGTCCACAGTGTACACACCTGACTGAATCACCTGCTTGGCTGCCGCTTGACTGTCCTGCAACAGTTCACTAAAATGTTCCTGTACTTCCTGCAGCAATTTAGGGACAACCTCCTTCACTGTATCCATTAGGGCATAAATATATCTCCCCAGTAGACAAGTTGCATTCAGCGATATTAAAGCCATGTTTCCTGAGGAGAAACATTTCTTCGCCGACTGCTCCATGCGCTTTGACTCCCTATCAGATGGTGTTTTAGGAAATGATCACCGAGCCGATCTTGAAGAACAAGAAGCTTGTACTACCAAGCTTTCCAGTGTTGCGACAAAAATTGTGGATCACCTGGAACACCTTTGTACCTTCTGGCTATAGTCTTTGAAACCGCAGATGTAGTAACCTGTTTCTTCTATATTTATAATATGGGCTCTGTCAAAGCGTCATTAAATGGGAGGAGGGGCTCTGAAGAGGAAGCTGATAGATGTAGAACCTCCATCAGAATATTGGTTTTTAACTCAGACGTAGGCAGTAGCAAATCCAAAAAGTCTGCTGCCTTCCTTATCACCACATGGTAGGTAGTTGCTTCGGCCAAGAGTTCACCTCCAGGGGATAAAAGCTCCCACTCAGGGGATGTATTCAACCCACTAGCAGTATCTAATCCCCGGAAATCTTTTGAAGGCCCAAGAATTTCTCCATCTTTCAACTGTTGCTGTTGTTGTTCCTCTAGATACTGCTGCTCTCCCAGAAGTCTTAAGGCCTTCCTTCTAGACCTTAGCCTAGACTCCAAACGTGGTGTTGATAGATAATTCATCAACATTGATGACTCCCTTAAAGAAGTGGGCAAGAGTGGTGGTGGCGGAGGAGCCGAATCCACACTCCGTGCCAGAGTAGTGTGTCGAGATCTAGCTGACACATAACGGACCTAAACTGTTCATGTTGTAAAAATGACATGTCATTTTTTTATGATGTCAATCGCAGATTAAACAATGTTATTTAGAGTGTAAATGTGGTTGGATAAAGTGTTCATACCATTATCTACAATGGCTGGAGCTTTCTGTAAGTTTTCCTGATCTAGTTGCCTTAACCGGGCAGCTGCTTTTTTTGTGTGGAAGTTTCTAGATCTGGTTTTATATTGCATATAATAAGCACTTTGTGCAAGGCTTTCTTGGTCTTATCAAGAAATCTTGAAAGTCTATGTTTTATGACAGGAGACTAAGGTGTTCTTTAATGGCTGTTAATGGGGAAGATTTCAACCATTGCTGACAGTCTGCCCACGCTATATGTGGAGACAATATCAGAGTGTTGTGATTATATGTAACAAGGGTCAGGTTGGCTCACTCTAAAAATCCCTGTGGAGTTTACAAAACGTCCATGATGACTATTTGTGTTCACTGGCCACAACAACCACCCACCCGTTTGGACCTGAAAGTGTGGAGTTAAACGTCTCATTTCGGTCCCACCAATCTGAGTTGTTCTTCAATAACATTTAAAACCTTTTGTCATTTGTCAAATTTAAGTGGTGACGGAATACTGGGCACATTCAATTCCTTAATTTTTACTAAGCCTAAACAACTTGTTTGTTATATAGTTTCATTAAAAAAATATAATTTGCAATTTAATTAGGCATGCGCCATCCCTGTTTTTGCCAGTTTTTAGCCCCCCACACAGTCTAAGTCAATCGACTCAGCCAATATTCATAGCTTTCAATAGCCAACTGGGAAACAAAGTAATCCAAATAGATTAATTTGGTATCTGTTAATAAGGCATTCTGAAATTTGAAGGAAGGCAATCTGAAATAATAAGACTCAGCATTTTTGACTGTATGCCCAAAAAAATAGTCAAACTTTTGTTTATACGTTTTAGAACTCCCCACTGGCGGAGTTGGACAATGTTTCCATTGTGTATAATTATAAACAATCCTTGGGGTGCTGGCTTCATGTATAAAGTGGTATCCGTAATGATGGTAACAGAACATTTCCCCATAATTTGCTGTTGTTTGGTAAACATCTTCACTTTCAGTATAATATTCAAGTTCAGAAAGCATACTATCAACTGTTTTTGAATACCAATCACCCGAACCCATCATATCTTTCACAGAAACTTTCAATTTCAAACTGCAACTTTTGGAATATTGTCAGTACATCTTGTTGATCGAGCCTTCATTCCCAAGGTGGCACCACATGCAGATGAGTTGTCATTGTGGAACTGTTGTAATTCCTGCAAGACAGTTTTACATTCATTTATTTTAAAAGGTTTGTCCGCCGCGCAGGCCATCAAGAACTGGGACATACATAGGTATGTCAAACAGAACCTCACATATGATGCACCGTCCCAAGGACCTTCTGCGCAGATTTAGTGCTTTCTGGGCTCCATACAGGTGGTTAAGTCAACTGCGACCTGTTCCCAATACTCTAGCTGTTAAGGACTGCTTTAAGTCTTGATTCTTACGCTCCACAACATAGTTTTCCTCTGGATGTTATGGAGACGAGAAATGTAGTTGGATCCCCATTGTCGCCATGGTGTCCCTGAATGCTCTGTAGGCAAAGGCAGTGCCCTGGTCTGAATGGGAAGACGCAACTGCATTTGTCCTGATAAAGACATGGAAATCTTTAATAACTGTTCGAGCGTCAGCTGATCCTTGTGGCCATTTTGGAGCAAGAATCAACAGTGGCTGAGATGTATTTCTATGCACCATCAGGTGTTAGAAGACCACAATGGTCTAGTACAGGCACTGTAATAGTTTGTTGGAAATTAGGAGGGAAGTCTGTGGTGGGCGTTGGATGGTGGATTCTTTTATTTGTTCACAGATATCAAAACAGAGAAAATACTGTTTGGCCCGTTTGTACAGACAGGAGTAACCCCTTCCTGCGCTGCTTTTTTAAGGTCTAATCTTTGATCTTGGTTGGGGATCATAGATCACCCACCCCTGGTCTTGTCACGAATGCAACATTTTGGGTGCTGAATTGTAGGAATACTTGACAGGATATGCGTTTTGCAAGGCCTTGCTGTCAGATGAAGATTTCACAGCAGTCAGTGTTTCATCTTCCAACCTCATCTTGGAACGAGTAATCGCAGCAACAGGAGGCAGTGGCTACTGCTGACCTGACTGCTTCATCAGCCAAGGTTTTTTCTGCAACGTGTATTCCTACATATTGATGGCCCATTGTATGTACTACATGGATATTTGGTAGATTCGCCTTTAGATCTGCTACTTTCACCCACAGAAGTCTCTGTTTAATGGTGTTCCCTTTTGAATATTTGAATCCATTCTGGCAACAGTAATGCAGATATTCATTAAAGGACTGGACACAATAATACGAATCACATACAATGAGTGTCAGGAGGTCAGGATCCGTTTGTTCTGGTGCCAATAATAGAGCCTTAAGCTCTGTCAGTTGTGCAGTGCAGTACCCTAAGGTCTGAATGCATGTGTTCTGAGGGTGGAACTTGACATACCTCATGAATCCTCTCACAGCTGCACAAGCAGCGGAGTATTGATCTTTGGTGCTTACTGCTGGTTGCGCTAAACCGTGAGTATATATTATCATTTGATACTGATCAAGAGGCAAAATGTTTGTAGAAGTTGGGTATTCAAGTTCATATTGAAGGACCTCCTGTGACTGAAGGTTCAGATAAAAAACAATCAACACCAGTGGCAGTCAGAGAGTTGGCCCACTGGATCCAACATGGATGTAGTGCTTTTGCATTTGGAACATTGGCTTTTGTCACAGCCTCCAAGGCTGGTATTGGGTTGACAGCAATGCGTTTTCCCCTGGACTAGAGGTCTCTCTTATGACAGCCAACTGAACAGCAGTCAGAATTTTTTTAGTGGGTGCAAAGTGTTGTTCAGCTGTTGAATACAGATGTGATTTGTATGTTATAGGGACAGTATCACCTTCAATGAATGTTACATAGGTGAACCCAACGGCTCCAACAATTACTCTGATGGCCAAGTTTGTTTTGTTATCACGTGTAAGTGCTTTGTTTCAAGCATGCCTTGCTGCAATGCTTGGAGAACGCATGTGTGTTCAACTGTCCAATAGTTACTTGAAAAGTCAAGACGTATCAAGACATACAGTGGTTTTATGCATTGTGCATAATCTGGAATGTATGCTCTGCCAAAATTAAAAAAGGCCTATAAGGATTGGAGCTTCTTGATGGTGTTTGGTAGTTGTAATTGCACACACTTCTCTAGAAAGTGGGGGGCCAGCCTCTTTCCTTCATCTGACAACTCTTATCCCAAAAAACGGACACTGAGAAAGGCAATTTTTCTTTTCTTGAAATTAAATGTGTAGCCTATTTTAGTTCTATCCACCACTATGCGGTCCACTCTTCTTAGGTGTGTGACCAGGTTGTCATCTGTCAGGTAGATGTCAACATAGGACAACACCTCAGGGTCAATGTCATGTAGTATAGATGTTACATGTGTCGAGAACAGCCCAGGACTGTTCTCATACCCTTGTGGGAGACAAGAGAATATCCTTTTCAAACCTACTGCGTAAAATCCTTGCTTTCAGGCACTATATTTTGGCAGAAAAACCCATTAGAAATATCCAAGGTTGCTTTGTATTTTTTGTGCATTAGTTTGTTAATGAGTGCTGTGCTGTTTTGTGTGCATTTTGGACAGCAACTGTGCGTGTGATTGTTTAAATGTCCGTAGTCTAAGACTATTCTATATGAATCGTCCGGCTTGGCTAAAGGGAACAAAGAATTTTTCATTGGTGATTTAGTGTTCTATTACTCCCTGATACTCAAGTTGTGTGAGTATCTCTCTCAGTGTTGAATTAGCCTCAAGTTTAATGGGGTACTGCGGCTGTGGAAGTGGTGTTGATCTAATCTGCATTATATGGTGTTTGGTGGGTGTGTGTGTGTGTGTGTGTGTGTGTGTGTGTGGGGGGGGGGGGGGGGGGTGGAGTCTTTATTCCATCCTACATGGTTGCGATATAGCACCGGGGATTGTGACAATGACCAATCTTCTGCGTCAGCCTGTCTTAATTCTTCAAGAACAAGGACCGAGAAAGATGGCATCTTCCCCTAGTGGGAGTTTACAAATTCAGATGGCCAATCTTTTTCTGCCTATAGGATGTCATAACATAAATTTTTACCAGAATATAACTAATTGTGCGCTCTATGCCTCCCTCAATTTGTATTTTCACTTTGTAAACCCTATCTGCATGTCTACAGTTGCAACTTCTAAAATGTCATTAGTTGCGGTCACCTCCAGAAGTGCATGAAGATTCTGGAGAACTACTGTGATCTCTACTGCGCTGTCTAGTAGAGTCTGTGCCCACTTCCTGTTATTCAGTAAAGTTCTCATTTTATGTGGCATTTCTAGCCGAAATTGCTGCCTTCTTTTTGAATTGTGCTTTTTTTTTCTGGTAGTTTTCCTTTTTATGAAAGTTTAAGGTTCAGATAAGCATTGAGAATCTCTGGTTTCACGTACTCGTTTCATTGTTCGGAACGACCGCCTCTCACTGCGTTTATCCGGTGAGTCCTGAAAGGAACTAGATTGATGTGTATCAATACAGTGATTTCTATTGGGAGTTTTTAAATTATCTCTAGTTCTCAACCTGTAGCGTTTCTCAGAACGTGGAAATTCTCATCTTTGTTTTGCATTATTCTTTATTTTGTTTATCCTAGCATTTCTTTAGAACCTTCTGCCGTGTGTTTGGTAGAATACGTATTCTATTTACCTTGTAGTTGTGTTTTACTTGGTCTGGGCCCTAGGTTATTCTGATCTATAATTGAATAGAATAGGTCTCCTCAATAATCTTTGGCAGCTTGTGCTCCTGATCCTGTACAGAAACATCCTGGAGGCTCTGGCGTGCTGCTTCCCCTTTAAGATTACATCCCGAGATCCAGGTCTGAGGCAGCCCCGTATTCATCCTGAATTTGTTTTAACACTTCCGGAAGATTTACAAGTGTTGGTGTACCATGTGCAGTAGTATAGAGATATAGTGCTGCTGTTGTACACTAAGAGAAACACTGCTTCCAAGGCACCAATTGTTGGTGCTAAGCAAAACAGAATCTCTTCACGTTTGGTGGGTACTTTACCCATAACTGAACGCACAGTAGCAGGATTAATTCCTGCTGTAGCCACATGCGCTGGAGCAGCCCTTGCTGGGGCGGTGTTTAAAACGGCATTACAAATTGTATTATTAATAGTCTATATATTGTTACTTAATTAGTGTAAAGGCAGCGTACATCAGCCACAGGCACGTTACCTACATTAGGGTGTGGTGTATAGGTAGCTAATTCTGGCCATGTAGGGCCACCATTAAAGGACCTAGTCTAACATTCTGTGGAATGTGGGACAGGGCACCATAAAGCCAATTTTTGGTGTTATTGATAAGATAGTGGTATTTAAAAAGCATAAGGTCTATAAAGTGCAGGTGCATTTGCTGGAGTGTAATGATGAAATGTATGCATGTTCCCATCTGCTGCTGGAAGGTGACCTAAGAGTAAAAAAAAAAAAAAAAAAAAAAAAAAAAAGTCTGTTCTGTATGTTGCGTGTGCCTCAACAACAAATGTGACTTCTCCTCCCTTATCTGTGAGGCCATTATTCCTTAAGTGTGGGTGAGGGGGGCTCTCATGTTTGTTGCAATTACGATCCTGTTTTGGTACGCCATTCTTTAAAAGGGAAATTTAATCGTTCAGAAATAGAAAAAAAAATGGGGATTTCTTTTAAAGGATCAATCTTGAACAACCTACAGCGTCAAATAGGTATTACCTATCTAGTCAAGAAGGATATTCCCCAATATCACAGACTTCTCTGTATAAGGTGGTTGCATGAAATAAGACAGATACTTGGGAGATCTGTAAAGTCAGTGTCTAACCAACTCGGGCTGTGCCATGTCGTAGACTCCGGTCATGGTAATGAGACTGCTGGATTTTGGGTGGCAGCATCACCACCACGAGTGGGGGACCAAATCTGATCCCACAATGTGCGACAGCTGTCGGCCTAACCCTTTCCGGCTAGATAGCAGCACCTAACTGTAGGAGGCTGGCCTGGTTTGTAGTGGGTACCAAAGGTATTTACACCTTATACCAGGTCCAGTTATCCTTTTATTAGTGAAATGTAGTCAGTGTCTAGACGCCAAGTCTAGGGGTAGCTGTAGCTAAGCAGCCAAGGTTTATCTAGGAGACATGCAAAGCTTGTGCAATACCACTGTAGTCACACAGTACTTACACACACATGAAAGAAAATACTCAGTGTTATAAAAATAAAGGTACTTTATTTTGGTGACACAAATGCCAAAAATACCTTAGAGACTCTACTCCCTTAGGAGGTAAGTAATATAGACAGTATATACACACTAGAATGCAGAAATAGCTGTACAAACAGTTAGAAAACAGTGCAAAAGGTGAAAATCACAATAGATAGCAATGGGCCTAGGGGGAATACAAACCATATACTAAAAAAGTGGAAAGCGAAAGTCGGTTCCCAACCTAGGCAAGTGCAGTGTGTAGAGGGGCACTGGGAGTGTAAAAACCGAAGGTAAGTAATAAAACCCGCCTCTCAGAGCCCAGGAAAGCAGGAGTAAATCACAGTAAGTTTCCTAGAACAAACCAGAACAAGTGATAGAAGATTTTGCAAGAACCAGAAGAGACTGCAAGACACCAACAATAGATTCCTGGACCTGAAAACCTGTGGAAGAAGGGCACCAAGTCCAAGAAGCACTGAAGAGTCCAGGGAGAACAGGAGCCCCTGCTAACCCGGATGAAGGTTCCAAAGAAGAACCACCGGTGAAGAACAGTCAGTACTGCACCCAAGAAGACGGATGCAGGTTCCTGCAGATGATGTCCCATGCCGGATGGATGTCTGCAGTCTGGTTTGCGTTGCTGGATTCCGCCAGCAAGCCTTGGCACACACAAAGCTTGCGGTTAGCAGAAAATGGCACTGCCCAGGACCAGGAGGGACCTGGTGGCCTCTACCCAGGTGGGGCAGACAGAGGGGGCTCTCGGCAATTCAGAGAGCCCTCAGAAGAACAGGAAGCGCGCACAGGAGTCCCACAGCACGGGACAATGAAGGTGCAAAAGGAGGCCCATGCAGCACTACACAAATGGATACCACGCCGCCGGAGAACCACTCAGGAAACTGCTTCACAGGAAGGAGTGCTGGGGGCCAGAGCTGCGCTGTGCATGAAGAACTTCATGGAAGATCTCATACAAGCCTTGGCAACTGCAAAACATGTGCTGCACGGGGGTACTGTCGTGCGTGGGGAGGCAAGCTCTTCCCTGTACCAATGTTGGACAGCTGGACCTCAGGACCGTCTGGACCACTTCAGTCCACCACCACGTGTTGCACACACTATATCAGGAAAGGGGAACTACACCACTGGTCGCTGCAGAGGGGTGCCTGCTGAAGCAGGGAAGTGACTCCTTCACTTCAAGGGAGATTCCTTTGTTCTGCTGAAGAAAGGCAGTCCTCGGAGGATGCACAACCTGGAAACAGTTGCAGTTCCTGGCAGGAGCTGAAGATACAATGTTGCAGAAGTCGTCCTTGCTTCTTTGTTGAGTTCCTGGAGGGTCCAAATGCGGTATCATCAGTAGAAGGTGAAGTAAAGGATACAGAGGATTCCTGCTGGAGTCTTGCAATGCAAATCTGAGGAAACACCCAGAGGAGAGACCCTAAATAGCACTGAAAGGGGGATTGGTCAGCTACACGGGTAAGCACTTTTCAGGGGAGGGCTCTGACGTCATCTACTGGTACTGGCCACTCAGATGCTCCCAGAGTGCCCCACCACCTTGGAATCCAAGACGGCAAAACCCAGGGACAGTCTGAAGGAGCTCTGGGCACCACCCCTGTCATGATGGACAGGGGAGTGGTCATTCCCTTTTCTTTTGTACAGTTTCGCGCCACAGCAGGGACTGGGGGTCTCTGAACCGGTGTAGACTGGATTATGCAAGGAGGGCATCTGTGCCCTTCAAAGCATTTCCAGAGGCTTTGGGAGGCTACTCGTCCCATGCCTGTAACACCTATTTCCAAAGGTAGAGGGTGTAACACCCCTCTTCCAAAGGAAATGCTTTGTTCGGCCTTCCTGGGCTCGAGCTGCTTGAGCAACAGGAGGGCAGAAACCAGTCTGTGACCTGGCAGCAGCTAGGGCTGCCTGGAAAACCTCAGAAGGCTGGTATGGTAGTACTAGGGGTCCACTGTGGAGCCCCCAGAGTGCATGGAATTATACAACCAATGGTAGAATCAGCATTGGGGTATAATTTCAAGATGTTAGACACCTTACAAGGCCATATTCGGAGTTACCATTGTGAAGCTGGACATAGGTACTGACCTATGTCCAGTGCACGCGTAAAATGGCATCCCCGCACTCACCAAGTCTGGGAAGATGGTCCTGGACGATGTGTGAGCACCTCTGCTAGTGCAGGGGTTCCCTCACACACAGGTACTTTGGACCCAGCCTTCAGGGTAGGACGGCCTGGTATATGGGTTACTTATAAGTGACCTGGTGCATGCACCATTTCACACAGGCAGTCCTGTAGAAGCCTCTGCATGGGCTCCCTATGGGTGGCAAAAGTAATGCAGCAGCCCATAGGGATCCCCTGGGACCCCAATGCCCTGGGTAACTAAGTACCATATACTAGGGACTTATAAGGGGTGACCAGTATGCCAATTTGGGATGAAATGCTGGGCTACCAGTATGCAGTGACAAAACAGAGGAGAGAGAGCATAAGCATTGGGGGTCCTGGTTAGCAAGATCCCAGCGACACAGTCAAACACACTGACATCAGGCAGAAATTGGGGGTAACATGCCAAAAAGAGGGTACTTTCCTACACTCACAAGTACCAGAGGTAGAAGTTATTAGGATAATGAAACAGCCTTATAAAGCAGTGACCAAAAAAAAGTGAACCACTCTAAGACTCCCACCATATTGTCATTGTAGTGTGCCTAACATTCCTATCTACACTACTAAGTTTCTACTTGGGACCACTTTCAGTAGTAGCCCTAATCAACCCTTCTGGTCCCAGGAGGGAAGCCCAACCCCCACACCTGCGTTAAGAGATGAAGAGGTCTGTTAGTCTGCTGGGAGGCCTCCCACATAGACGAAGAGGAACCAAGAGGTTTCTGCTGAAACTGCGATGACGTGCAGCATGGGAAGGCAAACTGGCTGGAATGTCCTCTCTAAGTAGATGTGGGCAGTGTGGTGTTTTATATGAACATATCTGTTGTTCTAAGAACTGCCCTGAAGTGACAACATACTTTACTGTGTAGGGTATATAATGTTCTCTTTGGACCGGCAATACCTGGTAAACACTATGTACAGCCTTGGGTTGAACACAGAACGAAAATGTTGTGCAAAGACATTAATACCAGATTCTGCAAGGAAGGACAACTGATAAAAGGAATAAACATCTTCACTAAAAGGAAGTTTTGCTAAAATAATAAAAAGGAATAATTGCAAAATCTAACTAGGTAAAAGGGCCCAGGCCTCAGGCCCCAGAGCTAAATAATGTGCCAGTGTAAAATGCTAACATAACCTCACAACAACGTTTTCAAGAAATGCTCAAAAACCTTCCCACTACCTTGCAGCTTTACTGATAAAACTATATAGTTCATTAACAATAATCTGTGAAGTTAAAGCACATATTTATCGTCAGCACATCACCAAATAAAGTGTTATGATTTGTTTTCATCCTATTAAAATATTTTTTTCCATCACACAGAAGTACAAAAAATGGGCCTCACAACTACTGAAATGTATTCTTAAATGTTTGTACATAGTTAAATGTTGTGTTTTAGGAACAACCTGACAAGCTAGTCTTTCATTTCATACAATTAGTACAGTAGGTCAGACAGTTCACCTTACAAAATCCTGTAACTCTGCAGTCAGAAGGAAAAGTAATTGTAAGAAGACAAACTGACTTTTGACCTCTGCCTCTGAACACAGAGCAAATGTGACAAGATAAGAACAAGTTTTAAAGGCATCTTTATTTCTCCTTCACTTTGACTGAACAGAACACCGGTCAACTCGCCAGAAGGGACGAGTAGTTCCTAAAAATAGCTCAAACTGCTAACATATGACTCGCCATAGTGGGCAGATTTTTCAAGGTCTGTATCAGCACCACACACACAATTTCCAGCATGGATGACACCAACACCACCACGCAGAGAAGAACGACACCACCTACTGGCATACAAGGAGACTGCTCAAATTGTTTTCCAAATTCAGTCTGATGCTTGGGAATACTCTAAGGTTAGGAATCTGCGGCTAGAAATCTCTATCATATATTAGTTACTTACCTGTAACTCCAGTTCTCCAGCATTGGTTATCTTTAATATGTTCACATGCTTGAATAATTCTGCAATGTCAGGCTGGCAGTCCCAGGTAATGTTCAATAGCAGTAACCATTGTTATAATGGCCATAGGCCTCAACAAAAGAGCATAATAGCATACCCACTCATTTAAAGCAACCCAAACGTCAGCCAATGAGGTGAAAGTGCCAACTCTCCTACTCCTCCAGAGACCAGAACTGCTGGGATTTCATGCCACAAGTGTGATGAGTATATAACAGATGAACCTCTGACCAGGAAGGAGGGAGGGTCACGTGATGCCAGGTAACTGATTTCTTCTCAGACACTGAATCTTTCATATATTGACATGTTTCAGTTTAGTAAACAGTAAATGACAATAAATAATATAAAGAAAGCGGGAACCATGCTCACCTTAAGTGAAATAGGTCATGAAGGACAGCCTGTCCCACTGCAGTTTGCTTCTGCATTCACATCAAGGCAGTAGTGCTTTGTGAATACGTGCCTGCTCTTCCATATAGCAGCACCGTCAATGTTTTGTAAAGGTCCACCAGAACAGAGTGCTGCAGTCGAAGTTGTGCTCCTAGTGGAATGTGCCCTCATTCATCACTGGACTGGACAATTGGTTTCCTCATGCAAGCTGATAAACATGCTATTCCCTGCTCAGACATGGGTTGGCTTATTCTTAGATGGCCCAAGGACACAAACAGTAGGTGAGTAGAGGGAATGTCTCATCCTGTCTGTATAAAACTTGAGGCACCTGCATACATCATGTGTTTGTAAAAAGACTTCTCTGGTGACGTTGTAGGATTTGGAAAAAAGGATCCCAGAATGAGAGTGAAGTCAGCAGAGACCATGACAATGCATTTGGGATTGATCCGCAAGTTATTTCGTCCTCTGTGAAACAAAGGTTGGGTTCTTTCACAGTAAACACATGCATTTTTCCTACCCTTCGTACTGATACAAGTGGAAAGAGAAGCAATGTTTTCCAGGAGAGGAACTAAGTATGATTTGCAGACAGGTTCAAAAGGAGGTAACATGAGTTTCCTCAGAACAGTATTTAGTTCCCAGGGTACTGTAATAAGACTGAAAGCCACTTCATAAACTGTTTTATGATTCTCCGTGAGAAAAGCGTGACAGAGTTGCTCTCATTCCTTCGGAACCACACAACTGTTGCGGGATGAACTCGAATAGAGGAGTATTTTAGACTATACAATACTTTACCAGGTTCAGTAAATAAGGAAGTAACTGATGAGGTGTTACTGTAATTGGACGGAAGCACTTTGTCTTGCACCAGACACAAAAGCATTTCCATTGGACAATGTAAGGTCTTGTGGTAGCTGGCACTCAACCCTGTACCAGGATGTTCCTAAATTCTGTTTAGAGATCATGATGACCATACGCCAGGGGGTCAGGCACTATACGGTCAGGCTCAGTGATTGAAGTTCATGGTGTAGAATGTCTCCATTGTGCCGGGCCTGCAAAGAGATTTAGGAGCTCCAAGAACTGGTACTGTTGAGGCAGCCTGAGGCAATGAGAACCAGGCTACAATAGTCTGTCTTTGCTCTCCTCAGGGGAAATGGTGAAAAGGTGTACATAAGAACACTGAACTATCTGATCAAAAAGGCATTGCCATTGGTTTCCAAAACTCGCTTGAGTAATACCAGCATTGCTTCCTGTTTCGGTTGGCAAACACATTGAGTGTGGGTTGACCCCACTTGTGGAAGGTGTAATCCACTTGGTCGAGTTTCCATTCATGACAATCCGATAATGTTCGACTGAGTGCATTGGCCTGATCAATTTGTTGTCCAGGGAGATGCTCCACGTCAATATCCACATGATGGGAGACAGCCCAGTCCCACAGTGACTGTGCTTCTTTTGACAGAGGCCAGTTCCTCCTTGTTGGTGAAGAAAAACAAACATTGAGTTTCCTGTTTTTATGACGACTGCTTGACCTGTCAGCCCTGAAATGAACTCTTAGAGACCCTGTCTTATGGGTCAGCGTTCTGGGTGTTTACGTGGAGCTTCTATTCTATATCTGACCAAAGATTGGTCATATGTTTGTACATGTGGGTTCCACAGCCTTCTATGGTGGTATCTGTTGTAAGTACTACTGTTCGATGAAGGATGGAAGTCCTTGTAGGAATCTGGTTTTTAATGTAGTGCACTAAAACAGGTACCCTATGTAGAAACTCTGTCGACCCTTATTGGCTTGCAGTGCTTAAATAATCCCAAACGCTCTCTTTGTGGTACTGTATGTGAACAGTTTAGGCTTATCAGAGGGTAGTGTAAATCATTTATTGTACACCCAGTCAATAAATGAGACACACTGAAGAAACTAGAGAAGTTTAGAAAAATAACAGGTTTTTATATTAATTTAGACACCAAGATCTTCGGATCAGGCAAGTACTTTGAGTTACCGATATTAAAGAAATACAGAAAACACAGCTGTCAGATTTGAGGCATTAGCCTCAAACGCAGTTATGTTATCCTATGGGAGAGAACTACACTGCACAGGGATATTTGCAATCAAGTTACAGGGTTGATCTGCTGGACTTAAGGGAAGTAGGGGCCAAGGTCCTTAGAAGCAAAAGCAGTTTCGGTTTACCTGCCCTGGTGTGTCTAGGTGCAGGGTAGCCTTTAACACTACCACTGAAGTCAATGGAGAAACCTAGGTTGTCTTGTAGGTCGACCAGGAAATAGGGACCAAACAGGACAACAGGGCCACTCTTGACGATGGTCTCTGTGATGCTGAAGATCCACGTCAGTAGGTCTGTCTTGGCGGGGTTGGTGTCCGAGCTGGACACTTAAGCCTTAAATGCTGCAAGGGCTCTGGTAGCCTGGGTATTAGTGTTGGAGGACTCCGGGATGGTCTAACGTCTCGAAACTCGCTGGCCTCTAGGAGCTTTAGGAACCTTCTCCTGGGCTGCTGTTGTGTCAGTGGACCCGGTGGTCAGCAGATCATTGAACCAGACTTTGCAGTTGGTGCCTGTAGGCAAGTGGCTCCTCCACTTCCAGGGAGATGCTGCCTGAAGTGCTGGCAGGCCTCCAAAGTTTTGGGAGGATGCACAGCTGCAGGATGTGTTGGGTCTTTGCAACTGTCGGGACAGGAGCAGGAAGGGTTTGGCTGCAAGGTCCACAGCTAGTCCACAGTTCTTGTGCTGGTTGGCTTTTGTCATCCTTCTTTTAGACCGACAAATCTGTGTTCCTGGTGTCATGGGACCAACTAAATACTAAAATTAGGGGTGTTAAAGGCAGTAAAGGGTAGTAGCGAAAGGGCTTCATAACCCTGGGGTCACTACGCCCCCTATATGACCACTTTCTGTGTGGAGTGGGCATAATCCTGTCAGAGTTCCTAATTCCACCAAAAACAAGAAGGTGGACCCTTCTTTTGTGGAGGACATCAGGCCGCCCACCTTGTGTATAGCAAATTTCCCACCTGAACTGGTGCCAATGGGCCTCAGGGCAGTGTGTGCCATTCTCCAGGTCTGTGGGAAGTCAGGGAAGCATATGAAAGGACAGCAGAGGCTTTGAAGCATTTAGTCCAGATATGCTAGGTTGCTAGCCATCCTGCTGGAGTAGGTGATGACACCTTCCTCCGGAGCAGGCATTGTTTCTGGCCTCTGAGAGCAAGGCTCTCACCTGCAAGGGGGTCAGGAGCTTGTTTGTGGTGGCAGACTGTTCGATACTATGGCCAGCTCAAAGATGCCCTCTGGGTGCATGTCATAAATATGATTCAGGCATCAGCATGGATTTATTAAGATAAGGTGTTTGAAAGCAAACACCATTGGTTTCAGTGAAGCTATTATGTATGGAGGTAACTTGTAATGACCAGTGCCCAGTAAATATCTTAAGATGGCTTCCCTGTTCGCTTGCAATATCAGACAGCACAGGGGCATATCTGTTCATGCAGATATGTCCATGCTCCAAGGCCTGCTGAAGGGGAAAACTTACATATAATATATGCAGTGATTTGCGCATGGCACATAGTGTGCCATGTCATGCTTTCACACATGGTTTACACCAAGTCACGCAGTCTCCAGTGGCAGTCTGCATTTAATTTGTAAGGGGGGGGGAGAAGATCCCTTAGGGTGGCATAATACACACTGCAGCCCTTAGGGACCCTCTTTAGTACTATGCCCCTGGTACCAGGGTTACCATTTACTAGGGACTTACAGGTGTGCTAAGGTGTGTGCCAATTGTAACACAATTAGACCATTTTACATTGTTTTTAGAGAAAGAGGACTGGCACTGGAGCCTGGTTTGCAGGGGCCCAGTGCACATCAGTCGACAAACATCCGTACCAGTGGCAAAAAGTGGGGGTGACCATGACAAAAAAAATTGCACTTTACTACAGTCTTGCGTTGAGATTTGTAGGGATCCGCCATCATAATAGCATTTCCTTTAAGCATGTTTTGACTGTCAAAATACGGGCCATAAACTCTCCATTGACTGCTCACTTCTTGCTTGGGGGGGGTCTGGGAGTGTCTCATCCGGGAGCCTGCAATAGGGTATAACACCTATGTGTGCAGACATCAGGCCAGCAGGGATTTGTATTGTCTGAATGAGACTGTTTGCCAAAGAAGATCCTTGCCATGCTTTGAAGATTTCATTATCTGTCTAGAGGAAAGCTTTTCCCACTTGTGTGACCAGTATCACTTCCAGCAGCTGGGGTTTTGTGGGTAGTGCTGTGTAAGACTTGTATATGTTCAGTGTAAGCTTTAGTTTGTGGAAGAGCCATAAAGGTGACCGTTGAAGCACTTGCCTCTACTTTTGACGAACTAGTTGTTTGAGTATGGATATACTTGGTGACCCTGTCACCAGGGGTAAGCAGCAACTGGAGCTAGGCACTTTCTAAATACTCAAGGTGCTGATTTGAGGCTGAATCGTACAACCGTGAATTGGTAGTGCTGGCCTGCTGGTGCACAGCAGGCGTATACTTTGTGTGTTCCCAGGGTATTGGGAAATGAAAATATGCATTGTGAGAATTCAAAGTTGTCAGGCAGTCGTTTTCCTCAAAGCAAGGATTTGTTGGAGCGCTATGGGGAAGTTTTTTTTTTTTTTGTTTGAGGAACTTGTTGAGTTGCTCAAGGTCCATGATAGGTCTCCATTGACCTATCTTTTTTTTATTTATTTTTACTAGAAATAATCTGGAAGAAATTAATTGATTCCATTGTTTCTTCTAGACTGCCTTGATTGCTTCTTTGAGTAGGAGGAGAATCACCTGTTATGGTTCCCTCAAATGAAGATGATGTTCTTTACTTGGTGCACAGACAGGTATTTTTTAAATAGAGGAGTGACTCAAATGAACGTCCTGTTCATCTATCGATCCACTATTGACTCTCATGAGGGGAGAAAAGGCACATTCTGTTTCAATTCTGATTGTCCTGGAAGCTAGACTTTGATGCGTTCCTTTTAAGTTTAGATGATCTCCCATGCCCTTGTCTGTTGTTTATATTGGGGGTGTAACCCTGGTCATAACTAGGTTATCTCATAGGGTAGTATTGATGGCCCTGATTCCTGTAGTGATTTAAACCTCCTTTACACTACTGAGTTCTACATAAGCTATGAAAATTGCAGAAGCCTTGTGCAGTGATATTGTAGGGTTTCCAGGCTTTCACTGTATCTATATCCATTCTGATATGCTTAAAGCAATGTTGACTCCATCAAAGGCATGCCCAGTATCTTGGCTTGGATTTCAGGATGGAACGAAGTGGATTAAAATCACCCTTGGCTTCTTAATGCAACTGCTCCTGAGAATTGCCAGAAACATGTGTTAGACACAACCATTGCTGTGTCAATAACGTGCACTGAATTTATTGCACATTCTTTGATTATTGTTTCAGGAATATTCTAGCAAACAGCAGGAATCTAATTGTGCAGGGCTATAGGCACTCTGTTAAGCATCCTGTTCGCTGCATTCACCCTCCAACTGGGATTCCAGTATGTGTGCTAGGAGGTTTGTAGTCATTTGAGTAGGTGAAAATTGACATCATGGGAAAAAAAAAAAAATTATAAGTTGACTGTGTTGTCATTGACAAGACAGGCATTGTGTCAGCAATGGTCTAGTTATTGACAGTAGTCTCAACATGGAAGGTGGTGCCAACAAAAGGTTTTTAATCTGATCTTCAACTCTAGATTTTTCAACATCAACAAAGGCATCTGTAGAGGCTGGAAATCAGTTACATGGTCGAGCAAGCATAATTTTCATGCAGCTTTTTTGCGTAGGCTGGCGATCATTTTGATTGGAGCATTTGTTTGTGGAAGCTCCATACTTCTTGTGAGACGCAGTGCCTACAACCCTTTAAGTTGAAGATCCACCTCAGGAAAGTGTGTTTCTTTTTTTGCACCACCTTCGTAAAGTGCTTAGAGGAGCACTTTCTCAGAATCACCCCAGAAGAGGGGGTATTGCCCTTAGAGGAGGGTCTTTTTTCTTCTCCAATACATGAAAGGGCCAACCTCTCCCCCCCCCCCCCTCTCTCTCTCTCCTCTATTATCATAAAGGTCCATTAGTATAAATCTTTTTATCACACGATGAGCAGGACTTAAACAGGAATTCTTCTCTCGGTCAGCCATGGTGACAGCTGAGGATAGATAACTGGTTCCCCTGTCCCAGAAAGCTGAAACCTTCCCAAAAAACAACTTGCATTGCTCTGAATGCTGAAGGTTGGGCTGGTTTGGAACTCAGGTAGACCAGGAAAAAGAAATCAGTATAAGGTCACAAAGAACTGCAGGGGGACTTCCTCACATACAATGTGCATCAGAAATCTGAGCTATTGTAGCTTCAATGGAAAGCAGGAAAGTGGGCATTCCTACCTCATTGTTGAAGTTCGGGTTGCTTCATATGAGGTGGATATATCACTAAACAAGTACTATTGTTGAGACCAATGACCATTCTAACACAGTCTACTGCTTTCCTCAGCCCAATACAACCTGTCCAAAATAGATTTTTAAAACATTTCTTCAAAGTAGACTGGCTATTTCCAGCGAGATTGCTAAAAACCTGGGGTAGATTTTCACAACTGACAAGCAATTAGATTTAATGATAACTGCAATCTACATCCATTACACAACTGAAGTGTGCTTTTCGAGTTTTTGAATTGTCCATGTTAACTTAATAGCATAAAAAGATTCATAAGCCTTTCCTGAAAGTTCAAAGCACCAATGTAGTGGTAAGATTTACAGAACAAGGAATAACTTGTTGGATGGATGGACATCTCTCAACTGTAAATCTATTTATAACTGAGAAAGTGAATTATCAAAAGCCAGCATTCATTAGAAAGTAAGAAGCATGCAAAAGTAAAACAGAATAATATGAAATGTTTTAATAGAGGTGTGCAAGGTTAGCATAATATTCCATGCCATTAAAGCCTACTTTTTACAATAGCTATGTGAATAGTATGGTGTGGCAGGATGCAGTGACCGCAGCAAAAGCAAACCTTGCAGTCCACCTGCTAAAATCTACACCCTTTCACCTTTATTGGATTTAGAAGAAAGAGTGGAACAGAAAATCACTTCCACCTGGACCATTGTTTCTCTTTGTCTGTTAAAGGCACGTAGATCACCCCCATCAAAGGTTTCATTTTGACGCCACCATCTTCTAGTTTGTCATACTGTTCCAACATTTGGTTTCCGCCAGCAGGACCAACTGGTAATATTAATCTTCCACCAGGTTTTAACTGATCAATAAGCTAGAACAAGAGGCAAAATATATTTATCAACAACACTGAGGTAAATGTGTGACAAATTAGACTTTAAAATTCTTTCAAATAAGCCTGAAATAGTAACAGGAAATTCATTTTTACTACAATGCTCTTTCCTAACATAACTAGTTTAAATGAGACCATACTTCTCTTCTGGACCTACGTAATATGTAGGTGCCACGTAATAATTACTGTGAATCTGCTTTTACACGTGGTTAGGGTCCACTTTTACCACTAAAAAGGCCAATAAACGTTTGGGATGTGGGACCCTAGTGACTATTTATTTTGACAGAAAATCACAAGTAAGGTAGAAAATACTATAACTCAGTTACTCAATTGTCTAAAGGATTGGAAACATATGTTGCATATAATATTGAGTGATGCATTCATAGGCACCTCCTTCAAGTTTGAATAATATTTCCCCCACCAAAAATGTCCCAACATAATATACTCTTGAATTCCAAAAATACGGATGCTCTCCAGCAGTGGACTAATTCTTAGTCCATGTTGCCAACCTTGCTGAGGACCCACATATCAAATGATTCCCTGCTGCAAAATTTGCAAAGCATGTAGTATTCTGGGACATGTTAGGCATCTGGTGTCCTTGCCAATAAAACATAATGATGGGTACCATACTTTGATAAAGCGAGATTCTGGTCGCGCCAAGTCATGCATTTATTCCTCATCACCAACAGATCCACACAGTCTGTAATACAATGCAGTCGGTTCACTCAGTATTTCCTGTTTTTCTGCAGGTAAATCCCATCAAACACTTTGTCACTGTACTTTTATGTATCTTGTAAAGTAAACTAGAGAATGTATTTTTAGACAATATTTTGCAATAAATAAAAACAATTGCCACACTAACTTCTAACTGTAAAACAGTAAAACATTATAACAGTAAGCCCATATATACACAAATATATGCTTACTGCTTGTGGCACTACAGGAGCTGCAGCGCCTACGTGAATGGCATCATAAGGAGCTTCTTCAGGATATCCCAACCTTCCGTCTCCCACTGAAAAAAGAAAATATAATCTTAAAATTAAATTAACAAGCTGGGTAATTTAAAAGATAAAGCTATTCATCCACCATTACATTTCTCCAGCTATGAACAGCTTAGTTAAATTTGGTAACTTTCTTTCTCATGTATTCTCTATCTGTGGATTTCTCACTTCCTGAATCTGCTGCAAGCACCCGATTGGATCCGGAAAGTTGAAATAACTGTCCTGCACAGATAGGTGGCACCTCTGCTTGAGCAGTTATCCTGGAAAACAACACCATAGAGCAATATATGACACCACCCTGAAGCACTGACATCACCCTGTCTTTTTGTTGCCCAAATACTCAGAGGTGGTAATGAGGCTGATTAGACTGACAGAAATCAAAGTGTTCCAAAACGAAATATAGACCTCAGTAAAAGTTGCTTCCCACATGGGGGAGGAAGACTAGATCAGTGAGGAATCTGCAAGTAGGTGGAGTATTCACCAGGAAGATGGTTAAAGGTAATTTTTGATGGCTATTACTACCTGCAGACTCCTCAACTATTGAATCAATACATAATTAGTAGCTTCAAAGTGGAGGGTAAATGTAAAAAGTTTGGTAAAATAGAGCTGGCAAAATATCTAAACTTGTAGACTTCAGAGCAGGGACAATAAAGCCTGGTGAAAGTGTGACCAAAGCCCTTGACGCAGTCTGGCAGATATTCAGGACAGGGGTACCCCTGGACAATACCCCTGGTCGAATAGGCTCTGATCCACTCAGGATGCTCCTTCCTTGCAAGGACATAGCAGGTTTTGATCCACAGTAAGATGCATCAGGAAATGGTCTGCTTCTGAATCACCTTGCTTTTCTTGGAACCAATGAATCCAAGGAAAAGCTGCTCATTAATAAGGTACTTGTGAGTCCTGTCAACTTAATAGCTAAGGGTCGTGTTTGGATCCAGGTGGTGTTGTCTTTCTTTCTGGTGGGCCCAGGAGGCATGGCGTACGTAGGGAGAGTGATGCACTGACCCATTTGAAACAGTGTGACCATCTCTGGTAGTAAAGAAGCCCTGGTTCTAAAGACTAGTTTGGCCATTCGTCCTCTCTTTACATACCACATTTTTCTCACTAAAGCTTTCAGCTCGGTAATGAACTGAGCTAAGGTAATGGAAATCAAGAACACAGTGTTTAAAGTAAGCAGCTACTAGGACACCCATGTATGGGCTCGTGGGGATGAAGAACTTGAGCATCAACTTAAGGTGCAAATAAGCATGGCAAAGACAGAAGGTGGAAAAGAATTTGCCAATCCTTCAAAATGTGTTTAGCCACAGAAGACTTGAAGTGCGATAGCTGTTAAGAAAGAATACTGAAAGGGCTGACTCCTCGGTGCACCAAGAAATGAAACAAGACCAATATTCAGAGTAACCAAATTTAGTAGAGGGGTAGCAAGCTCAGAAAATTAATTCCAGCACTTTTTCAGGAAGGTCAACTGAACTCATGTTGCTCTACTCAACCTCGAGGCATAAAGATGAAGGCGGTGGAGGTCCGAATGTAGGACCTGTCCTTTGCCTTTGGCAGAATTAGAAGATGAGGAAGAAAGGACAGGTAGAGCAGATAAGAGAACCACACCATCCAAAGGCAATCCAGTGAAATTAAAATTAGCTGAGCATAATCATATGGCATTTTCCTCAGAAACCAAGGAATCCAAGGAAATGTGTAGTAGAGATGGAAATCCCACTTTAGGCAGAATGTGTCTCCCAAGACACCCTGCAGCTGGTAATATAGTGTGCACAACTGGATAGTTGAGCGTTTTCATGACCGGAAAAGAGATCCACAGGAGGTTTGCCTCAAAGGGCAAATATGGACTGAACAAACTGGGTAAAGACACCACTTGTGAGAGGCCAGATGTATGAACTGAGATTGTTAGTCCGCAAGTTCAACAGCCCTCCAGATGGCCATCAATGTGTTTAATCAAATCTGTCTCAATAAGTCACAATGAAACGCTTACTAACAATGATTACTATAAAAGTGTTTAATAAATATGTCTGTGACTCTTTACATAGTTTCTATTACTAAATTTCGTGAAAAATGTCAAAAAAATAAGCAGAGACATTGTTAAAAAAATAAAACAAACAAGGGGGAGTCTCTCCTTTAAAAATTTTCAGCCCACAAAATGCAATCATAAAAACAACTATAGGAAGTCCCATCCCCCCAGCTGAGGAGCACAGAGCTCCATCTAGGAGTGCTTTAAACTAATATTTTAAGTTCTCCTGGGTTCGTGGATTCAGTGACCCAGAAGACTCACTGAGTTTCTTTTTTTTTTTTTTTAATGGTGCTCCCTTCAGCCCCTAACAACATTAAAAAAAAGCTTGGTGATGCCCTCCTTTACTATAGGGGCACCATCAAGCTCACATAAATAGGAAAAATAAAACCCCAGCAGAGCATTATGGGGCACTCCTTCGAAGAAGCAATGACTAACCTAACGCTCATGAAAATACTTTTCTAAAACAAATATTTGCTGTGGGTGTCCTGGTGCCCACCCAGGGCACCCATATATTTCTCTGTGGGTGCCCCAAGTGGGCACCGAATCACCCACTACAGCTTTACGAGGAGGGCCTTGTGGGACCTGACACTATCTTCGCTCCCGGCCAGTGGGATCAGCTGTTTTTAACTGCTCCCACAAGGCAGGAGCAAAGAGGAGTTACCCGCTCAGTTGGTTGTGGGCAGGGTAGGCCTGCATTCCCCAGGCAGGGAACCACAGTGAACCAGCAGTGGGATCCCCAAGACACTGCATTATCAAGTCCCAAGTAATGGGGTCCCACGGGGCTGATATCGGACCAGAGAGGGGGTGGGCCTGTGACCTCCTCCAATGGTTTTGTGGCCCGGGGGATGGGATCCCTGTTCCCAAAGGAGACTCGAGGAGGGGGGGATGCCTGCCCCCTACCCTTCTTTAAAAAGCATCTGCCTCAACAAATGGGGTCCATTGGGGGGGAAGGGGAGGGAACGGGGAGGAAGGCTGCATGTGTCCCTTCCCTTAAACTAGCATTTAGCCTCAGGAGATGGGGTCTCCAGGGTCCACATCTGGCTAGTGGGCCCCCTGCCCAAAAATATATTGTTTGAGAGCCCGATCTCTAGCCCACCCCAGGGGTCAAATTTTATTGTATTACAACTGCAGTTAGGTGTTCTCTTTATTATTATTTTAACCGGTTCAGTGCCTTGTACGAGATGATCTCGTCCAAGGCTACAGTTCCCCTGTGCCTTGAACGAGATCATCTCGTCCATGGCACAGAGGAACTTGGGGGCGCGCTAGCGCGCCCCCCGTGCACCCCCCTCACCCCCACAAGTCGGGGATGGAAGGGGAAGACCTTCCCCTTCTACCCCCGACCCCCCCCTGTGACGTCAGCGCGCGAGCGCGCGCTTATTTGTCACAGGGGCCTCCCTCGTCACGCTGGAAGCTCTGCTTCCAGCGCGATTGAAAGAGAAATGCAAAAGCATTTCTCTTTCAATCACTGGGGAGGCCCGGAGGGGCTTCAAAGGGAAGGAAAAGTATTTCCTTCCCTTTGAAGTCTCTCCGAGGGTTTCAAAAGCCGGATTGCTTGCAATCCGGCTTTTGAAACCCAACTAGACATCAGGGATTTTTTTTTTAATACTAAAATTCACATAAGGGAGCGACCCCTTGGGCAAGGGTCGCTCCCATGGGGGGCATTTTTTCTGGAAGGCCTTTTCTGCCCCCCCCTGGGGGCAGAAACCTCTAGGCACCAGGGATCATTTGATTTTTTTTGGTGGGGAGCGACCCCTTAGGCAAGGGTCACTCCCCTTGGGGGAAAATTATATTTTGGCCATTTCTACCCCCCTTGGGGCCAGATTGGCCTATTTTGATGAGGCCAATCTGCCCCCAAGGGGGGTAGAAACCACTAGACACCAGGGAGTTTTTTCTTTGCTTGAATTTCACGCAAAGGGAGCGACCCCTTAGGCAAGGGTCGCTCCCTGGGGGGGGGAGGGAAATTTATTTTAGACCTCTAGGCGCCAGGGCAAATGTTTTTTTTGTGTTTTTTTTTTTGTTGTTTCTTTTTTTCTTTTTTTTTTTTTTTTAGAGATGGGGAGCGACCCATCAGGCAAGGGTCGCTCCCCTGGGAGGCAAATTGTATTTAGACCATTTCTGCCCCCCTTGGGGGCAGATTGGCCGATTTTAGGTCAATCTGCCCCCAAGGGGGCAGAAACCACTAGGCACCTGGGATTTGTTTTTTGGCGCCAATGTCACGCAGGGGGGAGCGACCCCGTAGGCAAGGGTCGCTCCCGGGGGTGGGGGGTGCAAATTTATTTTAGGCCATTTCTGCCCCCCCCGGGGGCAGATCAGCCTATTATTAGGCCGAACTGCCCCCGGTGGGGGGCAGAACCCTCTAGGCACCAGGGCAAATTTTTTTGGGGTGTTTTTTTTTTTTTGTTTGTTTTTTTAGAGATGGGGAGCGACCCATCAGGCAAGGGTCGCTCCCCTGGGGGGCAAATTGTATTTAGGCCATTTCTGCCCCCCTTGGGGGCAGATTGGCCGATTTTGGGTCAATCTGCCCCCAAGGGGGCAGAAACCACTAGGCACCTGGGATTTGTTTTTTGGCGCCAATGTCACGCAGGGGGGAGCGACCCCGTAGGCAAGGGTCGCTCCCGGGGGTGGGGGGTGCAAATTTATTTTAGGCCATTTCTGCCCCCCCCGGGGGCAGATCAGCCTATTAGGCCGAACTGCCCCCGGTGGGGGGCAGAACCCTCTAGGCACCAGGGCAAATTTTTTTTGGGTGTTTTTTTTTTGTTTGTTTGTTTTTTTAGAGATGGGGAGCGACCCATCAGGCAAGGGTCGCTCCCCTGGGGGGCAAATTGTATTTAGGCCATTTCTGCCCCCCTTGGTGGCAGATTGTATGTCAATCTGCCCCCAAGGGGGCAGAAACCACTAGGCACCTGGGATTTGTTTTTTGGCGCCAATGTCACGCAGGTGGAGCGACCCCGTAGGCAAGGGTCGTTCCCGGGCAGGGGGGGCCTAATTTATTTTAAGGCATTTCTGCTCCCCCCCCCCGGGGCCGGCTGAGCTAGAGGCCAAACTCCACAGGTAGGCACTTTGCAAAAAACACCTCTGTTTTCTGTGAAAAAATGTGTTGTGTCCACGTTGTGTTTTGGGCCATTTCCTTTCGTGGGCGCTAGGCCTACCCACAGAAGTGAGGTACCATTTTTATCGAGAGACTTAGGGGAACGCTGGGTGGAAGGAAATTTGTGGCTCATCTCAGATTCCAGAACTTTCTGCCACAGAAATGTGAGGAACATGTGTTTTTTTAGCCAAATTTTGAGGTTTGCAAAGGATTCTGGGTAACAGAACCTGGTCCGAGCCCCGCAAGTCACCCCTCCTTGGATTCCCCTAGGTCTCTAGTTTTCAGAAATGCACAGGTTTGGTAGGTTTCCCTAGGTGCCGGCTGAGCTAGAGGCCATAATCTACAGGTAGGCACTTCGCAAAAAACACCTCTGTTTTCTTCCAAAAATTTGGATGTCTCCACGTTGCACTTTGGGGCGTTTCCTGACGCGGGCGCTAGGCCTACCCACACAAGTGAGGTATCATTTTTATCGGGAGACTTGGGGAAACGCTGGGTGGAAGGAAATTTGTGGCTCCTCTCAGATTCCAGAACTTTCTGCCACAGAAATGTGAGGAACATGTGTTTTTTTAGCCAAATTTTGAGGTTTGCAAAGGATTCTGGGTAACAGAACCTGGTCCGAGCCCCACAAGTCACCCCATCTTGGATTCCCCTAGGTCTCTAGTTTTAAAAAATGCACAGGGTTGGTAGGTTTCCCTAGGTGCCGGCTGAGCTACAGGCCAAAATCCACAGGTAGGCACTGTTTTCTTTCAAAAATTTGGATGTGTCCACGTTGCGCTTTGGGGCGTTTCCTGTCGTGGGCGCTAGGCCTACCCACACAAGTGAGGTATCATTTTTATCGGGAGACTTGGGGGAACATAGATTAGCAAAACGAGTGTTATTGCCCCTTGTCTTTCTCTACATTTTTTCCTTCCAAATATAGGAGAGTGTGTAAAAAAGACATCTATTTGAGAAATGCCCTGTAATTCACATGCTAGTATGGTCACCCCGGAATTCAGAGATGTGCAAATAACCACTGCTCCTCAACACCTTATCTTGTGCCCTTTTTGGAAATACAAAGATTTCCTTGATAGCAATTTTTTACTCTTTATATTTCAGCAAATGAATTGCTGTATACCCGGTATAGAATGAAAACGCACTGCAGGGTGCAGCTCATTTATTGGCTCTGGGTTCCTCGGGTTCTTGATGAACCTACAAGCCCTATATATCCCCGCAACCAGAGGAGTCCAGCAGACGTAACGGTATATTGCTTTCGATAATCTGACATTGCAGGGAAAAGTTACAGAGTAAAACGTAGAGAAAAATTGATGTTTTTTTCACCTCAATTTCAATATTTTTCTTTTTCAGTTGTTATTTTCTGTAGGAAACCCTTGTAGGATCTACACAAATGACCCCTTGCTGAATTCAGAATTTTGTCTACTTTTCAGAAATGTTTAGGTTTCTGGGATCCAGCGTTGGTTTCATGCCCATTTCTGTCACTGACTGGAAGGAGGCTGAAAGCACAAAAATGGGGTATGTCCCAGTAAAATGCCAAAATTGTGTTGAAAAATTGGGTTTTCTGATTCAAGTCTGCCTGTTCCTGAAAGCTGGGAAGCTGCTGAGTTTAGCACCGCAAACTCTTTGTTGATGCCATTTTCAGGAGAAAAACCACAAGCCTTCTTCTGCAGCCACTTTTTCCAATTTTTTTTGATAAAAACGAAATTTTCCCTGTATTTTGGCAATTTCTTGGCCTCCTTCAGGGGAACCCACAAAGACTGGGTACCTCTAGAATCCCTAGGATGTTGGAAAAAAAGGAAGCAAATTTGGCTTGGTTAGCTTATGTGGACAAAAAGTTATGAGGGCCTAAGCGCGAACTGCCCCAAATAGCCAAAAAAAGGCCTGGCACAGGAGGGAGAAAAGGCCTGGCAGCAAAGGGGTTAAAAAGCTGAGATCCCCCAGGAGTCTGGTGGGATAGCAGCTTTTTTTTAATGTTATTTTTTTAATATTATGGCCATAGTGGGTCCCTTCCACAGGGGCTAGGGAGCAGGGTATACCTGCTGGGCCACCTAATGAGGGTGTGTCTTTTTTTTTTTTTTTTTTTTTTAAACTAAAATGCAGAACGGGGGGGGGGGGGGGGGGCAAGTCTACAAGCCCTGTAATGGCTACATGCAACATTTATTCATATTGCAGGCAGTCAATCAGAGCGCTTACTCTCACAGGAACATGTCTCAGATGGGAGCGAATTGGCCCAAGGAGGTGGGGGTCCTGACCCAATCAGAACGTACTATTTTTTTTAAAAAATTGGGTTTGAGGGACTCTTGTGAGAGTCCCTCAAACCCAACCGCCTAGATATACAAAGATTTCTGAGACTTAATATCTCTAAAACTACTTAACATATTTACAACAAATCACAAAAGCAATCTTTCTGGACCTTAGTCTAGCTTCCTGCCACATTTTGTGTAATTCTGTTCAGACGTTTTCGTGCTACCTAAAAAAAAAAAAAAAAAAAAAAAGTCTATGGAAAATGCATGAGATTTTGCGTTTTGGCCCCCGCTGGACCAATCACCCCAAAACTTTCCATGCACAAACTAGGTATCAAGGAGAAACTTTCAGGAACGTTTTGAGATTCATCAAACAGTGCGATATGAACAAGTTACTTACCTTCAGTAACGCTTTTTCTGGCGGATACAGTAGCTACTTGTGGATTCCTCACCTTATGAATTCTCCCAAAGCGCCAGCATTTGAAGGTAAATTTCTTCCTAGCTCCCCATGTCGACGAGGACGTCACAATTGTACGGCTCCGCATGCGACTCCGTCTGACGTCATCGGAGCCATAAGAAGTCCTCGCCGGCGTGCTTAAGTCAGTTTCACCATTTTTAACCGTGCCTTCAAGGCGAACAGATGAACACCGACCTCACAAGCACAACATGTGCCAATCCAACAAAAATATATATATAAATAATCACACACACACAAATATATATAAATCACAATATCTGTTTATATAAAAACTAAAATATATACATTCTATCTATGACAATAATCGATGTCTTGGTATGACCAGACAGACAATGGGGCGGCGGGAGGGACGACTGTGAGGAATCCACAGGCAGTTACTGTATCCACTAGAAAAAAGCATTACCGAAGGTAAGTAACTTGTTCTTCTGATGGATACAACTACCTATGGATTCCTCACCTTATGAGCAGAATCCCAAAGCAGTCACGCACTCTGAGGTGAGTGCCGGACTGGTCAAACCAAGAAGTCCTGCAAAACAGATCGGGCAAAATTGCCATCCCTTCTAACTTTCGAGTCTAAGCAATAATGCTTTGCGAAAGTGTGGAGGGAAGCCCAGGTTGCTGCCTTACAAATATCAACAACTGGCACACCTCTAGCTAAAGCCGAAGTGCTAGACTTAGCCCTGGTGGAATGGGCCCTAATATCGTCAGGAGGAACTTTCTTTGCTAACTAATAACAAATCTTTATGCAAAGAATGACCCACCTTGAAAGAGTTCTCTTGTGGACGGCTTTGCCCTTCATTTTGCCCACATATCCAATGAAGAGTAGATCATCAATTCTGAAGTCTCTTGACCTCTCAATGTAGAAACTGCAGGTGCAGTCTTTCCTCCTCTTTTGAAGGATGAGGAGGTGGGTAAAAGGACCAGTGTTATAGATTGCCCTAGATGAAAGGGAGTAACTACTTTAGGAAGGAAAGCCGCCCTGGTTCTCAGCACCACCTTGTCAGCATGAAAGGATGTAAAAGGAGGTTTCACACTAAGCCTGAAGCTCGCTCACACGTCTAGCAGACGTGATGACGGTTAGGAAAACTGTTCTCAAAACTAAGTCTCAACGATAAAGTATGCATAGGCTCAAACGGTGAACCCATTAAAAAAGTCAGAACTAAATTTAAAACCCACTGAGGCATTACAAACGGAGGTGGAGGAAACTTGTTAGTTAAGCCTTTAAGAAACATAAGAACTATGGGGGACTTACATAAGGAAGGTTGATCAGGAAGGCAAAGAAAAGCCGACAGCGCTGACAAATATCCTTTCACTGTTACAACTGTTCAACACTTCTGTGCAAAGGAAAGGGCAAAAAGCAAATCTTCATCAGAACTCGAGGAATCAAGGGTATGGGAAGAAACGTGTAAAGCAGTTGGTTGCACCAACGCCCACTGCACCGGATACTGGAGGCTGCAAAACGACGGGCAGTGTGCGTTCTCGCGAGTGGCAAACAGGTCTATCTGGGGAACTCCCCACATCCGGAAGATGTGAAGAACTACGTCCGGATGAAGACGCCACTCGTGATCGGTCGAGAAGTGTCAACTGAGACTGTCCGAACATATGTTAAGAACTCTGGCCAGATGGTTTGCTACTAAGCAAATCCGATAGTCCTGCGCCCAGGACCAGAGCCGCAGAACCTCTCTCCAGAGAAGGTACGACCCTACTCCTCCCTGCTTGTTGGTGTACCACACCACGGTAGTGTGGTCTGTCAAGACTTGTACCGACTGACCGCAAATGGACAGGGGGAAGGCCATGAGAACCAGACGTATCGCTCGCAGTTCTAACAGACTGATGCGAAACATCTGTTCTACTGGAGACCAAAGGCCTTTGATCTCCAGGTCTCCCAGATGAGTTTCCCACCCTAGAGTAGAAGCATCCGTTATGACTGTGGTCGCCGGGGGTGGAAGACAAAACTGCCTTCCTTGACAGAGGTTGCCGTCCACAATCGCAGATCCACTGCAGCGTCTCTGAAAATCGTTATTGACTCCTCGAGATCCCCTTTGTGTTGAAACCACTGCTTGTGAAGGCACCAATGGAGAGCCCTCATGTGCCAACGTGCATGAGTGACCAACAGAATGCAGGAGGCGAACAGACCTAGCAGAAGTAAGACCTTGAGTACTGGAACAGCTGCTCCCTTTTGAAACATTGGAATCATCGCTAAAATGTCCTGAATCCTCTGTGGAGGAAGATAGGCCCGGTTCAATGTTGTTTCCAGTACTGCCCCTATGAACAGGAGGCACTGAGAGGGCTCCAGGTGAGACTTGGGTATATTTACCGTAAAGCCCAGATTGAACAACAACTGGGTTGTCACCTGCAAGTGATGCAACACGAGCTCTGGGGTCCCGGCTTTGATCAGCCAATCATCCAGGTAAGGGAATACAGATACTCTTCCTTCTGGGAACTGGTGCAACCACTGCCATCACCTTCATGAAGACTCGAGGTGTGGAAGTAATACCAAAAGGAAGGCCCACAAACTGGTAGTGTGGCGATCCTACTATGAACCGGAGATACTTCCTGTGCGATTTCAGAATAGGGATATGAAAATAAACATTCTGTAAGTCGATAGACACCATCCAGTCTTCCTTGTTCAATGCAAAAAGCACCTGTGCTAGGGTCAGCATTTTGAATTTCTCCTGTTTGAGGAACCAATTCAAAATCCTCAGATGCAGGATAGGCCTCAATTGACCATCCTTCTTGGGAATCAGAAAATACCTTGAATAACATCCCTTACTTACCCTTTTCCTGCTCTGGAACCAACTCCACAGCACCTTTTAACAAACGGGCATGCACCTCCTGCTGAAGTAACAGGGGATGCTCTTTTGTGTAAAATTAATGACGTGGAGGGGAAGGGGGGGGGGGGGGGGCTCCCGAAAAGGAAGGGCATAACCTTTTCCCACCAAACTCAGCACCCAAGAGTCTGATGTAATTAACTCCCACTCGTGGAGAAAATGTAAAAGCCTTCCCCCTACAGATAAAACATGCTAGTATATGGAGTGAAAACTAGGGCTGCCTTCCTTTATGGACTCCCCCAGAGGATGAGGATTAAGCGGAAGGCTGCTGTGTGGCTCCTCGCAATTTAATTCCCCTACGGCCCCTATAAGACCTGTAGAGAAGCTTGGTAGGCTGCTGGACCTTGGATCGTAGCCTTCCACGAAATAAGGGCCCACAGCCAAACTCTCTGAATTTCAGAAAATATCTAAAAGGTGCAAAAGATGATGCGTTAAGACCCAAAGATTTTGCAGTAGCCCTGCTTCCTTTAAATCTTTTCAAGGCTGAGTCTGCTTTAGCCCCAAACAGCTTCTCGCCATCAAAAGGGAGGCCCATCAACGTAGTCTGAACATCAGAGGAGAAATCAGAACCTCTGAGCCACGCAGGCCTCCAAGTTGCTACAGAAGGGCCCATAGCCCTAGCAACCGAGTCTGCAGTGTCCAAACCTGATTGAATGACCTGCTTTGCTGCCACCTGACTGTCCCGCAGGAGTTCATTAAAGTGCCCCTGCACGTGCTGTGGCAATTTCGGTACAACTGCTTTTACTGTGTCCATTAAGGCATAGATACACCTCCCCAGCACACATTTACCATTCAGAGACTTCTAGGGAATGCTGCCTGTGGAGAAGCACTTAACTGTCGGCTCCATACATTTAGACTCCCTATCAGATGGAGTCGTAGGGATCGAACCAGGATCCGACCGCGCAGAACAAGAGGCTTGCACCACCAAACTCTCAGGTGTTGGATGCTGTGTGAAGAACTAAGGATCTCCTGAAGCAATTCTGTACCTCCTAATGACAGTCCTGGAAACCGCCAATGTTGTAACAGGTTTCCTCCAAATTTCTAAAATGGGCTCAGTGAGGACATCATTGAAAGGGAGGAGAGGCTCTGAAGATGTAGCCAATGGATGCAACACCTCAGTTAAAATATTTGTTTTCCTCTCCGATGCAGGAAGTGGTAAGTCCAAAAAGTTCAGCAGCCTTGCTTATCACACCATAGTAAGAAGCTGCCTCTGCTGTGAGTTCACCTCTAGGGGATGAAAATTCCCATTCAGGGGATGTATCCAAACCACTAGCAGAGTCTAGTCCCTGAAATTCACCTGCAGGCTCTGGAATTTCTCCTTTCTCCAGTAGTTCCTCTCAATACTCTTGCTCCTTGAAGAGTCTCAAGGCCCTCCTTCTCCATCTCAGTCGGGACTCCAAATGTGGCATCGAAAGAGTTAACCGGCGTCGAGGACACCGGCTTCCAAGTAGAAGGTAGCTCTGGCGGAGGAGAGGGAGGCGAATCCACACTCTGCACCAATCGGGATCCATCCATCGCCGGTATCAACTCCACTGGCGCTGCTGGCACCATCATTCAGGATAGAGGTGATGAAGTCATTGGCACCGAACGAGTACCTTCACATGGAAGAAAGGGTACAAACGGGGC